>NC_091435.1:66848577-67148745 GCF_964237555.1 Oryctolagus cuniculus | reverse complement strand
TTATCCTAGGGTCTACAAAGCATGACTTTTCTTAACTGCAATTTATTATCAATTTATAGATGGAGAAGCCTTAACCTGCAGGGGAATGTATCCTATGGGTTTGGGATCATGGTGGAAAGAACACACTGTTAAGTAAAAATTGGTTCACACAGTTGTACTACATTGAGATTCTGGATTCAATATATTAGTTTGAGTGGATGGCGGTAGTTCTAACAGTTGGTTGACTGAAATCCAGCCCCAAAGGTAAGGCTATACTAAATGAAGGTAAAATTCTAGGTTTCGTTGGCATACTGTAGAGGAAACTACCAAATGCTAAAGCAGATTCTCCATTAAGTCCTGTCCAGACACTCTTTAACTGCACCCTCCAGAGGATCCTGACACCATTCCCTTTCTCTGTAGGCCAAGTAGGACAGTGGATAATGCTACTATTAAACTCTCAGAATTAAATGGAGAAAACGCTATCTTGGAGTGACAGAGGCCAAGAGGCAGATTTTAACCACCAGAAACAAGGTAGGTATAGTACCAAACTAATACTCATGGACATCAATTTTTGTTTGAAACTCTAGCTCATTAGTATGCCATATCTTATGTTATTAGATTGTGTTTGCAAAGATTTAGAACCCTATACTAGTTAATATTTCTGTCCACTCTTCTACTCCATACCCTAACATTTTTACGTCAAGAGTATAAGAGATAAAAGTTCATTCTTCCCCCTGGTTTCTGTTCTCAAAAACTGGTCTTTTACTCATCCTAATTTTCATATTACATCTACATTTCTAATTAGGAATAGTTTATAAAATTAGAAAATATATGACCATCTTGTTGGAAACATATACAAAAACAGCACACAGTGAAAATATATATAAAGTAAGAAAGAAAAAAATCCTGAAAAGAGGTTGATATGGAGGATGGGCAATAATAGCAGGAGTCTGTCTTTGAATTCAAAAAAGAATATGATCACTGATTTTGGATATCCCAATTATCCCTTGCCATCTCCTCAAACATTCTCGTGAGTTTTATCACTTTGGTTTCCTGTTTCTCAACCAGCTCAGGAAACTTAAAGAATCAAAATTACTGAAATTTGAGTCTATTAGTTTAAAAAGTTGTCACCAGGTTGGATATTTATCGAAAATGGATAAATTTAAACACAACTGGGTTAACAAAATGAATATAACTGCAAGGAACATGTTTGGATTGATAGGCATTTGCAAGAATAAGACTTAAGGTTTATAGTAGGCTGTCACATCACACACACACATACACACACACACAAAAGAAGCAGATAATTTTAAGAGAAGCACAAGGATCAGAAGCAAAATTACAGTCTTGCTTTGTTTGGCACATACCATCCTAGAATATCCTATTTTGTTCTAGCCAACATATTTCACAGGGAATATTAAACCAGAGTTTGCTAATGGAGAGTGACCCATGAGCAAAGATAAACTACATTATATAAGGAATGCCTGAAAACACCAGGAGCATGTAAGTGAATCTAAAAATGTGCTGAGAGCAAGTCAGAGAACATTAAATATTTGAACAGCTATCAAATAATTCTTGAAAGGTTGTTGTAAGCATTTGAGGTATGTATGAAAAGCACCTGGATTTTATACATATGTGTGTGTTCTTAATCACTGCAGTTTAAAATGTTTAAAAGAATTTAAAGAATTAGAGAGATACTAATCAGGTCTAAATAAGTTAAAAGGAAGTAGATTTCTTTTTTGTTGTTATTACAGGTATTAAAATTTTATTTTAAATATATAGCATTAATTTAGTTATACCCTTGCAATTTTAGTGTTGGTAATAGTAAAGTTACTTACATATATCTTACATATACATATATCCTATTCACCTTGAGAAAATACATGGAATACTATCTGATAATCTGGTACTCAGATCTAATCTCACTGATATTTGACCTCTATAATGCATTTTCTCAAAATAACTATCATTTCGGGCCTGGCAGTGTGACATAATGGGTAAAGCTGCTGCCCACAGTGCACCATCCTATATAAGTGCCAGTTCAAGTCCTGGCTGCTCCACTTCGAATCCAGCTCCCTGCTATGGCCAGTAGAGGGTGGCCCAAGGCCTTGGGCCCCTGCACCTGCATGGGAAGAACCAGAAGAAACTTCTGCTTCCCAGCTTCAGCTTGGTCCAGCTCCAGCTGTTGCAGCCATTTGGAGAGTGAACCAGTAGATTGAAGACCTCTCTCTCTCTGCCTTTCAAATAAATAAATAAATCTTTTAAAAAATGACTACCATTGTAATGCCTTATTTAAGCAAATAACTTTTTATAACTGGAATGTTATGAAGGTAATGCCTAATATTACAAGACTTACCATTCAATGAAAAATATCATTAGAGGTTATATTTCTAATCTATCAATTTGCCTATCAAAGTGGAATATGCACTGTGAAACAGTAAAGTTGTTTTTGGGGGATGGAATAAATCCTAAGTTGAGTGGAAATCTGGGTTATGAGGCCTCAAATGGTTTTCCCAATTGAAGCGCAATGTCTCAGATTTGTCATATGCTGCCCTATCTACTCTCTCTCTTGGAAAGTTACTTACTTGCAATACCACATTACTCATTTTTAAAAGAATTAAATGTGGTAGATGATATACAGTTAATTCATTATGAAACATTCTCTCCAGTGACAAGGTTAGCAGTTGCAGAAGACATTAAAATGATGATACAAACTAGGCACTCCTTGTGGAGGCCAAAACCATATTCATTATAAATCCTTGTACATAAGTACTACAATGGGAATGGGGGCAAGGGAATGTTCCTTAAGAATGATTTTGGTGTTTGGACTTTTAACTATATGTAGTACCTTTACATATATGTATAGAAAATAATATTCAGCAATAACCCCAGAACAAAAATAGAGAATAAATTCAGGCATGCACATTTCTTCATATAAAGTAAATAAAGTATTTATAAAAATACTTTAATGGTATAATATGTTAATCCCCTGCCTGTGGTGCCGGCATCCCATATGGGTGCCAGTACTAGTTCCGGTTGCTCCTCTTCCCATCCAGCTCTTTGCTATGGCCTGGGAAAGCAACAGAAGATGGCCCTGCACCCACGTGGAAGACTTGGCAAAAGCTCTTGGCTCCTAGCTTTGGATCGGCTCAGCTCCAGCTGTTGCGGCCATCTGGGGAGTGAATCAGCAGATGGAAGATCTTTGTCTTTGTCTCTCCCTCTCACTGTCTGTAACTCTTCCTCTCAAAAAATAAAATCAGTAAATAAATGGGAGCTATAACTATTATATCAACACTTAGTTCTATCACTCTGCTTAATTTTAACCAATCTAACGGACGTTTAGTGACATTTCACTGTGCTACAATTTGTATTGTTCTGATGACTCATGATGAGTATCTCTTCTGTGCTAACTGGCAACTAGTACGTTTGCTTTGACATAACATCTGTAAATCTTCTACTCGTTTTTTAAAACTTGGTTTGTTGTCTTCCTATCACTGACTTCAGACTTCTTTATAGAAAGGACAGTCTATTCAATAACAGTGCTGGGAAAATTGGATGTCCATCTGCCTAAGAATAGTAAGACTCTCATCTCTCACAATATTCAAAATTCAACTTAAAATGGATTAAAGACAGAAAGTAAGACCTGAACCTATCAAACTAGTAGAAGAAAACAAAAGGGAAATGCTTCAGGACATTATAATAGGCAAGGTATTTTTTAGATAATCTGCCAAAACAAAGGAAACAAAAGCAACAAACAAATTTGATTTTGCCAAATTAAAGCTTTTGCATGTCAAACAATCAATAGTGAAGAGATTACCTAATGAATGGGGAAAATATTTATGAACTATATATCTGACAATAACAATAGATACTCAAATAACTCAATAACAAAACCAATCCAATTAAAAAATGACAATAGGTTTAAATGGACTTTCTTTTAAAGGAAGACATACAAATGGCCAACAGGTATACAAAAAATGTTCAGCATCACTAATAATTAGGGAAATGCATATCAAAATTACAATGAAGTATCAATTTTCTCCAGTTAAAAGGGTTATTATCAAAAAGACAAAAGATAAAAAAAAGTAGTAGTAAGGACATGGAGAAAAGGGAACCTCTGCACACTCTTGGTGGCAATATATATTAGTATAGCCATTGTGGAAAACAATATGGAAATTACACACACAAATAAAAACAAACTACCATGAAATAGTAATCTCATTATTGGCTATAAATTGAAAGGAAATAAAATCAGTCTGTCAAAGAGACATCTGTACCATCCAAGCTTATTGTGGTACTACTCACAACAGCCAAAACAATGGAATAACTTTAGTGTCCATAAAGAAAATATCATACATATACACACAATAGGATACTATTTGGCCACTTAAAAAGGATGAAATTCTGTCATCTGTAATAACATGAATGGAACTGGAGATCACTAGCTTAAATGAAATAAGCCAGGCACAGAAAGATAAGTACTCCATGAGCTCACTAATATGTGGAATCTAAAAGTGTTGATCTCATAGAAGCTGAGGGTAGAATATAGGTACCAGAGGCTGAGGGAGTAGGGAGAAGGGAGGGATGAGGACTGAGGAATGGTTCACTGATGAGTAAGTACTAAGTTGAGTTAGGCACAGGAGAAAGTAGTCAGGGTGTTCTATTGCACAATAGTGACAACAGACACATATACACACACACACACACACACACACACACTTAGAAGAAAGGATATTTAATGTTTTCACCATAAATAAATGATAAATGTTTGAGTATACAAATGTTTGCTCTGATTTGAACATTTACAATATTATACATGTACTTAAAAATCACATGGTATCCCAGAAATACACATAACTTTTATGTATCATTTTTAGAAAAAAAAAACATTATGAAGGTAAAAAATACTTCTTTAATATTCTGGGTATAATTTTCTTATCTGGTATACATGTTGCAACTATTTTTCTCATCATCTATGATTTACCTTTGTTTTCTTTGAAATACCAAATGCTTTAGATTTAATGGAATTCAATTTAATTCTTTTTTCTTATGTATTTCATGTTTTGATGTGCTAGTACAATTGTTTATTGTGTATGTGTACATGCACACAAAATTTCGCAGATTTAAATGTGATTCACATCTCAATGGGAAATAACCATAGTAAATTGTGCAACTTTGTAGCTACCTTCTCTTGAATATACCTGGTAATTTCTCAGGTTCTATTTAAATGTAAAGCTCTTATTTTATATCATTTATCTGAAGAGTTATTTTTGCTTTCCATGGGAACATACACATTAACAACAGGGCATTTAAAATGTTTTAAACAACTACACTTACATATCATTTCTTTTAATATAGAACTGATAGCCAAAATAATTAATGCCCGCCAAATATCTGAAATTGAGAATAGCTTCTTTAAGGTGTCAATAAATTTAAATAGGAATCATTATAAAGCTAAGTATTCCCCTTTAAATACCTCAAAATTACCAGTTTTCCAAAGTCACTTATGTACAAGAATTATAGCTAACAAGTTTTATATCGTACCTAACATCCACTGTAGTTAAAACTACTGTAAAGATATCATTCAAGGTACATTTTAAGCTTTTAGTGTCCTATAAACAGTCATCATCATACACCAACCATAAAACAATGTATAATTCACAAACTTAAGAATAAAATGTTTTGTTCTTGGAAAAAAAAAGTAGAAAATTTTCTGGTAATTTTTGCTTATGTTAAACTGCCCTTTAAAAACATTCAATGATATCTGGAATTGGCAATGGTTAGTTACTGAAATCAATTTCAATGAAAACACACATAGGGTGGAGTTAGCACCAATATGTGTGCTTTTACTAATTCACTAATTAATCATTTATTATTAAATGTTACAATCAGAAGCACATATCCATCTAGAACTTTGTTCTCAAGTAGTAACAGTGCTGCTCTTCAATCTACCACCTATATTATCTTCTCAAGGATACAAAGACTCAAGCAATCAGATTAGAAGGGGACTTAAAACTTAACTATTGCAAAGGCAGAAATACCTCCTAAAACCTACATCTAAAAGCAAAAGCAAAGTACCCTAAATAATGAGGCTATCACTTCTCAATGTATCAATACTATCATCAGAAAGAGTATTGGAAGTCTTTATATTAAGTGTTCAAATCTACCATACCATAACGTTTACCTGCCCTAGCTCCATTTTCTAATTCTATAAAGAAGAAGTGTGCTCCCAAACCAATCAAATAAGAGGAATCATCATGGAGTTTGATTCTATGGAAAAAACAGATAAGCAATTATGTAATTACATAAATACTAAATAAATTCAAGATGACTCTCTTGGAAAATCAGAAGTAGGCCTAAAAGAATTTAATATATTTTTAAGCTCTAAGTTTTTGTTTGGTTGTCATGGAAACTCATCATATGTAATGATCATAAATGTGAATGTGTTACACATTTATTTATTAATAATCAGCATACAAAAGTAAAGAAAGTGAGTTGTGACATTTGTATATACAGAAATGATTTTAACAGGTCTAATGATATTTGAAAACCATTTGTAAGGCAGCATCAGTGATTCAAACAAAAGTACTACTGTAAATAAGTTTTCCCCCATCAAACAATGGACCTGTTTAACTTAATAATAAACTGCTATTTAGTCTGAATCCTAGGATTTG
The DNA here is from genome assembly GCF_964237555.1 of Oryctolagus cuniculus. NCBI lineage: Eukaryota > Metazoa > Chordata > Mammalia > Lagomorpha > Leporidae > Oryctolagus > Oryctolagus cuniculus. The sequence goes on along the minus strand of NC_091435.1, from coordinate 67,142,092 downwards.
ATTTTTAATTGATATGACTTAGGAAACACATGAGCCACGTCAGGGCTTATTTCTTTTCAGAATGAGATTCCCAAATAGCAAGCAATATATTTTAAATAAGTGAGTCACAAACAGACTAACTGCCCTGAGCACATTCCCAACCAAGCAAGTATCAGCAAACCAAACAAAGGGAGATTGCAGTGCATAACATTCACTGTATAAATATCTTGGTTTGAGAATACATTCCAAGGAGTCAATAAAATGAATCATACCATAACTAAATTTAACCAGTGGTGAAAACATGTCTTTTGGGAAAAAGAAAGGTAATTGTGCATAGGAACAGGAAATTTGTAGTATGGCAGTGTGATAACTGTGGAAACTAATTTGACAGGTTGCTAAAATAGATTAGGTGAAAGATTCTCATACTCATATAATAAAATGAAATAATTTAGTGACTTTAGGTCAAATGATTATGAGTCAATCACCTGGAACATACCTCTTTGAATGTTTTCCTACCCAACTACTTTTAATGTTAAAAAATACTTAAAAATTAAATAAACAATCCAGATTCAACCAAACACAGATTGAAAGTATTTTTGCAATGATTCTTTAAACAATATAGCACAGCAACTGTTTGCATAGCATTTACCTTTTATTAGGTGTTGTAAGGAATCTTGAAATAATTTAAAGTATATGAGAGGACTGCAGAGGTTATATACAAATATTGCACCATTTCATATAAAGGATTTGAACTACTGAATTTTGGTATCAGCAGGAGGTTTTGGAACCAATCTCCTGTAGATACCAATGATCAACTTTATTTCTAACTTGTAGATTTTTTTTTTCTTTACAATTTATTTATTTACTTGAAAAGCAGAGTTACAGAGAGAGAGGGAAAGGCAGAGAGAGAGAAGAGAGAGAAGCGAGGGAAGAGAGAGGAGAGGGGTCTTCCATATGCCAGTCCACTCCCCGAATGGCACAAACAGCCAGAGCTGGACCAGGCTGAAGCCAGGAACCAGGAGCTTCATTCAGATTTCTCGCACGGATGCAGGGGTCCAAGCACTTGAGTCATCTTCCACTGCATTCCAGGTACACTATCAGGGAGCTTGATCGAAAGTTCAGCAGCCAGGACTATAAACGGGCACCCAAATGGAATGCAAGTCCTGTACCACAAAGTTGGCCCCTCTTGCAGCTTTTTAAAAAATTATAGCCTAGATGCATAGATTTATTTCTGGAGTTTCTACTCTGTTCTATTGGTCTACAAGTCAGTTTTTGTGCCAGTACCGGGCTGTTTTGACAATAATTGCCCTGTACTATGTCTAGAAATCAGGTATTGTGATGCCTCCAACTTTGGTGTTTTTTTTTTTTTAATAAAGATTTATTTATTTTTTACTTGAGAGGAAAGGCATAGAGAGAGAGGTCTTCCATCCGATGGTTCACTCCCCAATTGGCCGCAACGGCCAGAGCTACGCCAATCCAAAGCCAGGAGCCAGGAGCTTCTTCTGGGTCTCCCACGTGGGTGCAGGGGCCCAAGGACTTGGGCCATCCTCTACTGCTATCCCAGGTCACAGCAGAGAGCTGGATTGAAAGTGGAGCAGCAGGGATTAGAACCGACGCCCATATGGGATGCTGGCACTTCAGGCCAGGGCATTAACCCGCTGTGCCACAGCACCGGCCCCCCAACTTTGTTTTTATTGTATAAGGCTGCTTTAGTTATTCAGAGTCTCTTGTGTTTCCATATGAACTTTAGTGACATTTTTTCTAGATCTGAGAAGAATGTCATTGGTATTTTGATAGAGATTGCACAGAATCTGAAAATTGCTTTTGTACTATGAACATTCTGATGATGTTGATTCTTCCAATCTATCAACATGGATGATTTTTCTATTTTTAAATGTCTTCTTCCATTTCTTTCTTTAGTATTTTATAATTTTTATCATAGAGATCTTTGAAATCTGTGGTTAAATTTATTCCAAGGTATTTGATTCTTTCTGGAGCTATTGTGAAAGGGACTGATCTTAAAAATTCTTTCTCAGCCATGACATTGTCTATGTATACAAAGGCTATTGATATTTTCTGTGCTAATTTTATATCTTGCCACTTTACCAAACTCTTTTATGAGTTCCAATATTATCTCAGTGGAGTCTTTTGCATCTCCTATATATAGGATTATGTCATCTGCAAATAGGGATAGTTTTATTTTCTCCTTTCAAATCTGTATCCCTTTGATTTCTTTTTCTTGCCTAATGACTCTGGATAAAGCTCCCAGGACTATATTTAATAGCAATGTTGAGAGTGGACCTCCTTGTCTGGCTCCAGATCTTGGAGGGAATGCTTCTAGCTTTTCTCCATTCAACTGGTTGCTGTCTGTGGGTTTGCCATAAATTGCCAACTTACTTTTGACAAGGAGGTAAAATGAATTCCTGGAGCAAGGACAATCTCTTTAACAAACGGTGCTGGGAAAACTGGATCTCCATGTGCAGAAGTATGAAACTAGACACCTTCCTTACACCTTACACAAAAATCCACTCAAAAGGGGTCAAAGACCTAAATTTATGGCCTGATACCAACAAATTATTAGAGAACACTGGGGAAACTCTGCAAGACATTGGAATAGACAAAGAGTTCTTGGAAAAGACCAAAGAATCCCAGGTAATCAAAGCCAAAATTGACAATTGGATTATATCAATCTAAGAAGCTTCTGCACTGCAAAAGAAACACTAGCAAAGTGAAGAGGCAATTGACACAATGGGAGAAATTATTTGCAAATTATGCAACTGATAAAGGGTTATCATCCAGAATCCATAAAGAGCTCAAGAAATTCAACAACAACAAAACAATCCAGTTAAGAAATGGGCAAAGGATTTGAACAGGCATTTTTCAAGAGAGGAAATTCAAATGGCCAACAGACATTTAAGAAAATGCTCAGGATCACTAGGCATCACAGAAGTGCAAATCAAAACCATGATGAGGTTTCATTTCATCCCAGTTAGAATGGCTCTCATAGAGAAATCAACAAATGACAAATGCTATCGAGGATGTGGGCAAAAAGGTACCCTGGTCCATAATTGGTAGGAATGTAAACTGGTTCAGCCACTGTGGAAGACAGTATGGGGATACTCCAGAAATCTGAATATAGACATACTATATGATACAGCCATTCCACTCCTTGAAATTTACCTAAACCAAAAGAAATCAGCATCTGAAAGAGTTATCTGTACCCCCATGTTCACTTCAGCATAATTCACAATAGTGTAAAATATGGAATCAACCCAGATGTCCATCAACTGTTGACTAGATAAAAAAAGCTGCTCTTCTTTTGATCCAGCTCTCTGCTTATGGTGTGGAAAAACAGTTTAAGACAGCCCAAGTGCTTGGGCCTCTGCACCGGTATGTGAGACCTGGAAGGAGCTCCTGGCCCCTGGTTTCAGATCAACTCATCTCCAGCTATGGTGGCCATTTGGGGAGTGAACTGGTGGATGGTACTGTGAACTTACCACAAATCTCAAATAAACTATCCAAAATTTAATGCTCTGATTGCATCTCAACTCTTAATAGTCTAAATTTAATTCTTTTAAAATCAAGGCAAAAGCTACAATTAAGTAAATTAATGGTTAGGATAATACAGTTCTGCATGAGTTTCCAAGTACCACTGGACATTAAAACTTTTTTTTTTTTATTTTTTTTTATTTTTTGATAGGCAGAGTGGACAGTGAGAGAGAGAGACAGGTCTTCCCTTGCCGTTGGTTCACCCTCCAATGGCCGCCGCTGCAGCCGGCGCAGCGCGCTGATCCGATGGCAGGAGCCAGGAGCCAGGTGCTTTTTCCTGGTCTCCCATGGGGTGCAGGGCCCAAGCACCTGGGCCATCCTCCACTGCACTCCCTGGCCATAGCAGAGAGCTGGCCTGGAAGAGGGGCAACCGGGACAGAATCCGGCGCCCCGACCGGGACTAGAACCCGGTGTGCCGGCGCCGCAAGGTGGAGGATTAGCCTATTGAGCCACGGCGCCGGCTCTAAAACTTTTTTTTTAAGTGTTGGCCACTGCATCTGAGTTAGTATGTTAGCATCCACGATGTTCAATGAGCTTTAAAGGTTCATTTTTAGTTATTGTGAGTTGATGGTAATAATACTTTAGAAATTATATCATGGACTAGCATCTTTTCCAAAAGTTCCACCACTTTGTTCAAAAATAATGATGGGCTATAAAATTCCCAGACTGCTTTTTAAAATCAATTTTTTAAGATATTATACAATTATAAAGATGAAGTGCTACGTTGTACATGAATTTTGATATTTTTTGACCTTACTGAATAGCCTGTGTATAAAGCAGTTTATCAGATATCAATAAAGAGTACAAAGGAAGTAGTAGCCATGGCTTAAATAGGAAAACCACAAACACATATAAGTACAAATAATGAATATGTAATTTTTGTAACAAATATGTTCTGACTCAGAACTAATGTTTCAAAAGGAAGAAAGATGGGAGATTTATAATGTAGGTGAAACCAAGTGGAGCTATACAAATCTCCTGAAATACTGTGAATTAGATGTTCTCTGAATTCCTCAAAACAGTCTTAAAAGGCCATCATTTAATCCTTTTTTCTTTTAAAAAGGATGATCTAGTTTTCTTTCACAATTGAATATTAGTGACTAGAATGATGCTAGCTCTTGTAAATCATGTGCTCTGCATGAAAGTAATCCAATCAGCATTAGAAAGAGCTCTGAAAGGAAATATTGCATAACTTAGTTGAGGTTTTGGGTTTTTTTTCTTTCATTCTTAAAATAGTCCAAAGTCCCCCACTCAGAGGTAATCCTGTTACAAATCACCAATAGAAAGCAATGAGAATCAAGGTCAGAAGGTTTCAATTCTTGAAAAATCACATATTTAATACATTAATACTGGCAATATTTGTAAATATTTCTATGCCAATAAAAATACTGAATGTAATCAAACTTAAACTTTATTCTCAAAAATCATCACTCAGCCCCTGCGTGTGATGCTGGCATCCCACATGGGCATTGGTTTAAGGCCCAGTTGCTGCACTTTACATCCAGCTCTCTGCTAATGTACCTGGGAAAGCAGCAGGAAGATGGCCCAAGTTCTTGGGCCTCTGCACCCACATGGGAGGCCTGTAAAAAGCTCCTGGCTCCTAGCATTGGCCTGGCCCAAACCCAGCTTTTTGGGCCATTTGAGGAGTAACCCAGCTAATGATAGATATCTCTCTGTCTCCTCTCCCCACAACTCCCCAATCTAAGTTACTCTGCCTTTCAAATAAATAAATAAATCTAAGAAAAGGAAAGAGAAGGAAAAAGAGAAAGAGAAAGAGAAAGAGAAAGAGAAAGAGAAAGAGAAAGAGAAAGAGAAAGAGAAAGAGAAAGAGAAAGAGAAAGAGAAGAGACGAGACGAGACGAGAAGAGACGAGACGAGACGAGACGAGACGAGAAGAGGACGAGACGAGACGAGACGAGACGAGACGAGACGAGACGAGACGAGACGAGACGAGACGAGACCATCACTCCAGGTCCCATCGATTACTTCTGGCTTATACATACATAATAAGTCTATAATAAAGTTTCTAAGAGTTTTTCTACAACTTACAGTGAGTCAGAATAACTAATCATTGGTCTTTTCATAAGACTATTGGCTCCCACTTGATTCTGATAAGAATAAGATTTAACGATTCAGCTATAAAATATTTTTTCTTCATGCACAACATGCCTATCCTATTTTAATTTTCACTAAATTTCTTATTATTTTTATTTAAGAGGCAAGCAACAGAGAGAGTATTCTCACCTGCTTTGGTTAAACCCCTAAATGCCCTCAACAATTAGGACTGAGCCAGGCTAAAGCTGGGAGCCAGGAACTCAATCCATGTTTTCCAAGTGAATGGCATGCAAAGTACCTGAGCCATCACCTGCTGCCTCCCAAGGTACACATTTGCAGGAAGCTGCAATAGGAAATAGAGCCATGACTCAGATTCAGGTACTCTGATATAGAATGTGGGTATCTTAACCACTGGGCCAAATGCCAATCTCTATGTCCTATATTAAAAGTTGTATTAAGGCAGGTGCCACAGCTCACTAGGCTAATCCTCCACCTGCAGCGCTGGCACACCAGGTTCTAGTCCCGGTTGGGGCGCCGGATTCTGTCCCGGTTGCCCCTCTTCCAAGCCAGCGCTCTGCTGTGGCCCGGGAGTGCAGTGGAGGATGGCCCAAGTCCTTGGGCCCTGTACCCGCATGTGAGACCAGGAGAAGCACCTGGCTCCTGGCTTCAGATCAGCACAGTGTGCCGGCCGCAGAGGCCATTGGAGGGTGAACCAACAGTAAAGGAAGACCTTTCTCTCTGTCTCTCTCTCTCTCTCACTGTCCACTCTGCCTGTCAAAAAAAAAAAAAAAATGTATTAAACATTTGATCTTGCTAATTATTGTGTTTGAGACACAGTGCATATAACATATAAAGATTAATAGCTACTTCTATGCCATGGGCCACAACATACCATTAGAGAGGCTAAATCTTTCCAATTTCTCTGATAAGAATTATGTACACGATTTATGTTTTCTGAAGACAGCAGATTCTGACAATTCTAATAACCAAGGAAAACTGCCATCTTTTAAATTAATTCATTAAGTTTTTTAACTAGTAATAAAGTTTACACAGCAAAAAATAAAGAAAATGATACAACATAAAATACAAGGCTACTTCAAAATGCTCATGAAAAAATGAAATTAAAAGATAAGTTTGTGGGAAAAATTTTTGAAATCTATAATTTTTCATAATACACATTTTTCTGAACTTTTGGAAGACTCTTACTATGCATGGATTTCAAAAAAATTCTGCATCAAAAATATATTTTAATTTATTGTCTAAGAATCTCTTGAAGTACCCTCATACATTCACCATAAAGTTGTGGTTAAACAGAAGTACAACTAACAAAATTAGGTTCCCCACACCTGCATTCCAAAGGGAAAGCATGGCAATATGTTATTGCATAAAACTAGAATACTTTAAAATTAAGAACCTTTGTTCACTATTTCAAAAGTCACTATTAAAAGACTGGCAAGAAAATGGGAGAAAATATTTGCAAATCATATATCTGACAAAAGACTTTTATCTAAAATATATAAACAACTCTCAAAATTCAACAATAAGAAAAAATTCAATAGAAATATAAATGCTTGAAGAGGCATGTCAATAAAGAAGATAAACAGTAAACAAATCAGTAAATGGAAAGTATTCTACAAATTAGTAACCAGAGAAAATGGAAATTAAAACCAAAATGAAATACAATTGCAAACCTATTTAATAGCTGAAATTTGAAAGACCAACCACAAGAAGTATTTATAAGGATATGGGGCAACTTACATACTTGGTAAAATAATTCAGAATGAGAGTTGGGTATTTTCTTTAAACATAAAACATACACTTAGCCATACTACCTAGCCATTCCAGTCCTAAGTGTTTACCCAAGAAAATTAAAGCATCTGCTTAAACAATGACTTGCATATAAATGTTTATAACACCTTTGTTTAAAATAGAAACTAGGGGAGTGCCCAATCACAGGTAAATATATAAAGAAAATGTAGTATTATATCTACAAAGTACACCCATGGAAAAGGAACAAAGCACTGACCAGCACAACATGAACGAATCCCAAAATCACTATGTGCAGTGAAAGAATCAAGACCATAAGAGAACACACTGCATGTTACTATTGTATAAAATCTGAGAACATGTAAACTAATATATTAATCCCTCCTTTTCCATAGCCTGGCTTTCTGCAGTTTCAATTACATACACACAGAATCCAAAATATTTACATTCATCTAAATTATTGAGTCCACATTCACATAACTGCTATTGTTAGAACTGTACTATTTTAGTATTAGCTACTGTTGTTAATCTCACATAGTGCCTATCTTACAAATTAAACTTTATTGTAGGTGTGTATGGTATAGAGAAAAATATAGTAAATACAAGGCTCAGCACTATCCATGGTTTCAGGGATCCACTGGGGAGGAATACTTTATAAATGGACAGAAACAGACCAGTAGTTGTCATCCTGGAGATGGCTTAAAAAAGGAAATCACAAAAAGGCAGTCAAGGGCTTTTGGAAATGACAGACGTGTGTATTATCTTGACTGAAGATATTTTCTGGTTATGCATGTGCTTCTGTAATATGTGTCAAATATGTCAGTTTATACTTTTAATATGTTCAATTAATTATATGCCAAGTATACTTCATAAAGTTGTTCCTGAAAAGAAAGTTGCCATTATAAGTATTTATCTATTTGTCACTGAAATGTAAGCTACATAAATAATTTTTTCATATGTTTAATTAGCTAAGTATCCTCAGTACTGGCACATTTCATGCACTCAAAAATTATTTGATTAATGAATGACAAACACAAAACAAAACAGTATTATAAATCAAAAAGTAGAGTGTGCATATAATAAAGGTATTAATAATTTCTGTAAGAAATACAGCTTGGTGTCCCTAATATTTCTATTAAGAAATACACAGGGGCCGGTGCTGTGGCGCAGTAGGTAAAGCTGCTGCCAGCAGTCCTGGAATCCCATATGGGCACTGGTTCGAGTCTTGGCTGGTACACTTCCGATCCAGCTCTCTGCTATAACCTGGGAAAGTAGTAGAAGACAGCCCAAGTCCTTGGGTCCCTGTGTTAGGAAAAGAGTGCAGATTGGTGCCTCCTCACACGGGGCACCAAAAATGTTAGGAAAAGAGAGGAGGCAGAATATGAACTTGCAGCCAGACCAAATTTATTCAGAGAAAATAAATCCACAGAGGTTGACCAACTGTCACCATGCTCACAGACCAAACAGTAGGCAAGAGGCCCTGACCCCAGCAGGCTGGGTCCTTTTATATCTTAGGTGGGCAAGGGGTGGGAGTGGGGGAGCAGTAGGTAAGGATGAACTTCCCCATACTAGTTCTTCAGGTTTGGCCCACTGGCTCCCAATCCTGGGGAAGAATGCAGGGAGTGGGGTGGGGAACAATACAGGGTGTGAGATGAAACTGATCTCTTGAAAGAAAGCAGGGGTAATTGGCCAGCGCCGTGGCTCACTGGGCTAATCCTCCGCCTAGCGGCGCCGGCACACCAGGTTCTAGTCCCGGTCGGGGCACCGGATTCTGTCCCGGTTGCCCCTCTTCCAGGCCAGCCCTCTGCTGTGGCCAGGGAGTGCAGTGGAGGATGGCCCAGGTGCTTGGGCCCTGCACCCCATGGGAGACCAGGAGAAGCACCTGGCTCCTGGCTCCTGCCATCGGATCAGCGCGGTGCGCTGGCCGCAGCGCACCAGCCGCGGCGGCCATTGGAGGGTGAACCAACGGCAAAGGAAGACCTTTCTCTCTGTCTCTCTCTCTCACTGTCCACTCTGCCTGTAAAAAAAAAAAAAAAAAAAAGAAAAGAAAGCAGGGGTAACAAGAAACCTAAAATGGCTGAGGCTTATGTCCTTGTTCTATCACCCTGCACCCTTGTGGGAGACCTAGAGGAAGCTCCTGGCTCCTGGCTTTGGACTGGCCCAGCTCCAGCCATTATGTCCATTTGGGGGTAAACCAGCAGACGGAAGATACTCCTCTCTCTCTTTCAGCTTCTGCCTCTCTGTAACTCTGCCTTTCAAATAAATAAATAAATCTTAAAAAAAAAAAAAAAAGGATTGCAGGGCTTCTCATTTTAATAACCAATAACAGTAAATACATAGTAGTACTCTGTGTCAGACACTATTTTAAGGAAGCAGCAAAATTTATTAATTGCAATAAAACTTTGTAAAGAAGGTTTATCTTTTTCTCATTTTAAGATCGTTTTGTAATAGCTTTGATATAGTAAATATAAATTTTATAGATTAAATGTTGCATCTGTATCTCAGTTGAATGAATTTTAATAATTTGACAAATATTTTGATATTTAACCTTAATTATATATATGTATTTTACTTTGAAAAGCTCTCCCTAAATAATAGTAATTTATAAATCATTGCTTCATCCAGCCTTGTTGATTACCAAATTTTTATCCTCCTCAACCCAGAAAAAGGTGTCATAATTCTTGCTACTTAACTCCACTACATACCAACAAAATGCAATATGTAAGATGAAAACTTTTTTTTGCTACTTGAAGGCAAAAATCATACTTGAAATATTCAGTATTTATTTACTTGAATGATCCACTCAGTCACACTTTCTTCCAATCTTGAAGACAAGTGTAAGTAATTCTATCATCTTTTTCCTTGTGATCTCCTGACTCCAAAGATCCTAACTACTAGTAGTATCTGTAAGCATGGTACAAAATCCAGATATTGGGGGGAGGAGGACAAAAACCAGACCACTGATGATTATTTAAAAAGAGTTACCTATTGGCCGGCGCCGCAGCTCACTAGGCTAATCCTCCGCCTTGGGGCGCCGGCACACCGGGTTCTAGTCCTGGTCGGGGCACCGGATTCTGTCCCGGTTGCCCCTCTTCCAGGCCAGCTCTCTGCTGTGGCCAGGGAAGTCTATGATATTATAAAGAACATACGGAAAAAGAGGTTCAAGAGAGGCTTAAATGAAATATGGCATGATTGATAACTGAAACTAACATACCTGAAGGATATATCTCTAACTCTCAAACTTGAGTTTTTTTTAAAACCACAGTTTGGAAGCTGACATTTAGGCTAGTGGTGACATCCTTTGCCCACATCCCTCCACTCTTAATTCTAGTTTTTTGTTAAAGGCAATTCTGGGAGGCCTAAGTAATTGAGTCCCTGCCACCCACGTTGGGAACCTGGGTTGAATTCCTGGCTCCCAGCTTTGACATGGACCTAGCTCTGTTAAAGACATATATCAAAACATGTTATATATAATAAATAAAACTTTTCAGCATTAAAAAAATTTTAAAAAGTGCATCAGTTACCCACTGTGTGCCAAGTACTCTGTTGTGCACTAAGGATACGTGCAGTTCTACACAACAGTGACAGCATCCTTGCATTCACATTGCTTACAGTATGCAGCAGAGGTTCTCAATATTTTGCCCTCAGGACTCCTTCACAGGTTTACCTTTTGAGGACTAAAATTATCTATGTGGGTAACAGCTACCCAAATTCAGCATATTATATATAAAAGTTAATAATTTCTTAAAATATTTAACCTTTAAGAGTGAATATATTCACATCAAGATTCACTTTCAATTATCTTTATATACAGAAGATCAATTTAGTATATATTAAGTAAAGATTTCAACAGTTTGCACCCACACAGAAACACAAAGTGTAAAGTACTGTTTGAGTACTAGTTGAATGGAATGGGAGAGAGAGCGGGAGAGGGGAGGGTTGCCAAGTGGGAGGGAAGTTATGGGGGGGAAAAAGCCACTATAATCCAAAAGCTGTACTTTGGAAATTTATATTTATTAAATAAAAGTTAAAAAAGAGTGAATATATTCTATATTAGTATGAGTAAGATCTTTTAAATAAAAATAATACTTCTAAAACAAAGCTTAGTGAGAAGAGTACCATTCTTATAATTCCATTTTTACAATTTTTAACAATGCCTGGGTGAAAAGGAAAAATCCTGATTTTCCTATCTGCTATTACTACTCAATCTTGCAATATGTTGTTTAGCTGACGGTATCTAAAGAACAAAAACAGCTTCACACAGATATGCAATTGGAAGAGGAAGGACTACTTTGGTAGTCATCAGATAACTAAAAAAATTCTTTGATATTATACCAAAGTTCTCTGCAATTGATAGTTTCTCAGTTAGTTTCCATGTAGACCCTGAAAAATCTTGTTTCAATCATACAAGGACTTTATGCATATATTCCATTTTATGATACAGAGTACTTAACATAGAAAAAACATCAACACATATATGACATTAGTGCAACAAGATTGCAGAAAAGTAGAATTAAAATATAAGTTCTTTTTTTAAATATTTATTTATGTATTTGAAAGGCAGAATGAGAATGAGAATGAGAGAGAGATCTTCCATCTACAGGTTCACTAACCAATAGCTAGGGCCAAAAGAGGCCAAAGCCAGTCAGGAACTCCATCCAGGTCTCATACATGGGTAGCAGGATCTCAAGTAGCCGAACGATCATCAGCAGAGAGTTGGATCAGAAGTGGAATAGCCAACACTCAAACCAGCCCTCAGTGGCTTAACCTGCTGTGCCATAATGCCTGCCTTTCCAAGTTATTTTGATACAAAAATTTTTTAAATCATAAATATTAGGTCTATAATAAGATCTATAATAAGTCCATTAAAATATACACTAAAAATTCCTGGATTTCTAAAATTTCAGCATAAAATAAACTTATCCTTTAATTCTATTTTTCCATGACTTTGTTTCAGTACCCTCAGATGCGTGCCGCCACAAACCTTTACAAACAGTTCGACGCAAGGAAACTGCCACTTCTCAATACCAGACCTCAATCCCCAATATGTAGAGGAGAAACTCTCCAGGCTGACTTCTGTCACTATTACCATAAAATCAGCAGTTGAGCAGGGAGAGATTGCTCCCTCAGGGTAGAAGTGATGGGAGTCTCTTGCTTAAAGCCACTGGTGGCATTCTGGAGGCATGAGACCCTCCTCACTATATGAGACTCACGACTAAAGACTAAGCAGGAATAATTTCATGAGTTTAAAGTTGACAAGTTACCTAGAGCAGTGGAACATTACAAGACATTTACTATTAAAGTATGCCATCAATGCATGAAGCTAAATAATTACATAAACAGATTTCTTGGTAACCAGGAGACAATTACTATACAATTTCCATACTGATAAGATTAAACAAAAAACCAACATCCATATAACCAACATATGACATTAGCGTTCATGAATCATAATACATTATTTTACAGATAGATGATGATTTTAGCTTAAATTTTATTACTAAATGTTTAATGGAATTAAGAATGAAGTTGTTTATTTCACATCCAACTCAAGCTCTCACTCTCCAGAGCAGTTTTAGAGCTAGAGAAAGGAAACAATGTTTTCAACTGATTAATTTTGCAACGGAGGTAACAGAATCAGCTCTGACTCTCTAAAGCCCAATGTTTGCTGTACCTTTTAGGTTTGCTGTAAATTTTCTGAAACATCTTTCATTCCTTTTCCATATAAGTTTTTGTTTCCACCCAGGTTCATGACTTCCAAAGTTATACAACTTACTATTAATAAAAATGACTATTCAGCAACTGAATAATTTCACCCCCAATGTGAAAACTCCAGTCTCCAAAATAATCCAACCAGGAAGTTTCTTAATCCAACCATAATAGAAACTGCAGTATATATCAATGTCAACTCAAATCATCCAAGAAAAATCCTCCTTTTGTATTTATTTAAGCAGTATCTACACTGGTATATATAGCAACCACATTTCCTTGACTGAACCCCAGGTCACATGACCTGAGCCAAAAAACTCTTCCCAACTCAGATGCATTTATAAATATTTGAGAATATAAATAACAAGCCATATAATCCATTGTTAACTTGAAAAGATTAATATTATATCCAATTAAGGTTATCCTAAAAAATGCAAATCTCTAAGAATCTTCCAAAAAAAACTTTCCCAAACTAATCTAGAAATCCTCGGACAGATCACTAGCTTTGCTAAGGGAGGAAAATAGCTTATCTACAGCATCTAACAACAGCCATAACTAAGTATCTTGTCAACATTTCACACTACTTGTCACCTTCAGTTACTTGCCAAAAGTGAGAGATTATGCTACTGCTTAAAAGTCAAGAGGTCTAAAATATGGCATATCTTCAACCTCAGGACACCTAACTTGAATTAATGACAAAGATGGTGCCTACCAACAGTGGGTACACACGTGAGGAAAAGCTCCTTCCTGTTTAGTGCTTGTAAAGTTAACTATTATTAAATGTACAGCTGGCAAAGGAATAGAAGCTGACATCTTGATAGAAACATTCCTTTAGCATTTTCCTACTAAATTAAAAAAATTAATTGTTGACAAATAATTTGCCTTATTTAAACCAAAGCTAGATACATTTTAGGAGGAAAATACCACAGATTATCCCTAGAGGTAAATTCTGGATACAGTGTTATACAACCTCAGTATCTTTTATAGGTAAGAAAGAATAAGACAAAAAAAAAAAAATAAGTTCTTCATGATACTCCTCCAAAGACATTCAACATTTCTAAGTTTTATATAAAATGCATATTTTACAATGAATCTGCATGTCAAAAAACTATACTAATATGTCATCAACTATATGTCATCAACTTTTGGTAAAAAGCCTAACATCATGCTAATGGGTCTTAGCTATGCTCATAACTTTTCTTAATAATTTGTAGACAAGGTTTGATTACCAAAATGTTTCAGAGAAATGACTGAGCATGTTAAGAATTAGATATTATTATGTAATAATTAAGATATAATGACTAGACATTCCAAGAGAAATCAAAAATGGCTACATATTTTTACTGTATTTTAGAATAAGTATATTCAGGAACACATACCTGATATAGGAGGGTTTTCTGAGGCAAAGGGGGAGATCGTTCTTCATACATAGGAGGTGGCTTATGTGTGGGTGGAAGGTCAATCCTGCATTAAAAAGGGTTGGATAAGGTGACTGTCAAATTTAGGAAAAAAAAGAAAGAAAAAGAACCAAAATTTCAAGGTTCTCATAAACTTTGAGGATATTTTTTTACAATACATAAATACATAATTTTATCCTAGTCTACATGTTTAATTCAGTTCTTGTATTTCCTTTCATCTATCAAAGATTTTTCCAATGTTTATGATCAAGCTAGTTGATGGTTAAAGAAGAAATTCACACAGAAGGCTTTTTTTTGAAAATTATAATTAAGTAATTTGGCATAGGACCACTTTTTCACATTTAACTTTGCCTACCAAGATTTTAAAGGCAGTCAAATATGTGTGTCATTACATTTCGTTCCAACGTGGCATAAAAGTACTTTAAAAGATTGTATCTTAAATGACAAAAAGTTTATAATGTATTTTAAATGCTTCTAAAACTGATTTTCAAAAGGCTTCATCATTTAGAATATTTACCACACAATCTAAGATTTGTAATCTACATATATAAATCTTGCCACCTGAAATAAACAAAGGGAACATTATATTCTCAAGGAAGGCACTTATTTTTTCCAAAATGACCTAATTTATAAAACAAAAATCATATTTTCATACATATCAAATAGTTATAAAAATAAATTTAATTATAACTTATAGACCTCTGTAATTTAGAAAATTACATATACCCACACTTTTGAAAATTACAGATTTTTTCAGTACTTTTAATTAGTAAATGAAGATTATCTTTACTAAAGGATAAAGGGAGTCAAAGCTACAGATGAAGTAATAAATCCTCTGTAGTCTGACAATTTTTAAGAGCATAAAGTAAAACTTTATATGAACAGAATCCAAACAATAAATAAAATGGTTACATGAATTTATTAGCCTACTAGTAAAATATGTTTTAAGACCATAGAAAAGGCTCAGATAATCTGGGAACCAACATGATGCTGACAACATGCTACTAACTCTTGAAAAACTCCATTGTCACAGGTATTACTGTGCAAGAATACTTTGCTGTCCTTTGTACAAAATAGCTGTTTCTTTTTGTCTAATGAAAATCACAGCAAAATTTACAGCTTTGAGGGGCCACAGGCTGTTTAGGTAAGAAATCAGGCTTACAGAAGTAAAAAGAATTGTTCACAGTCATACTACTAATTTGACTATGAGGGGCCATAGGTTGTTTAGGTAAGAAAATTATGGAAGTAAAAGGAATTGTTCACGGTCATACTACTAATTTGACTATGATAAAGCTGAAACTGATTCTGATGTGTTTTAAATCCACAGAGACCACTGCTATAATTGTGTCATAATAGAGAGCAGAGATATATACAAAGCATTTATAAGTATAACAGAAATATACTCTTTAAAAGCTAGGCTGTGGCTTTAATATTAAAAACTAATAACTGCTCAAAAATAATGCCATATATATAGAATTTTTTATAAAACATTAATTTGTTCTATCCTCATCACAACAAGCTAAGTAGGTACAGTATGATTCACATTTCACTTATGAAGCACCAAAGCTATCAATGTAATTAAGAGACTCCAAACGTTGCCCCATTTGATTCATTTGAAACAAGGTGCAATTTAGGACTTTCAATTCTAATTCAATGATTAGGTGAAAGAATTATTTATTCTTTAAAGAAATGATGCCTATTTTATAATCACCCAGTATTTTTCTTAATGAAAAAAAAAAAAAAAACTTTAAAACTCAATCTATTTAGGGGCTAACGCTGTGGCGTAGCAGGAAAAGCCGCTGCCTGCAGTGCTGGCATCCCATATGTGCTCCAGTTCGAGTCCCGGCTGCTTCACTTCCAATCCAGCTCTCTGCTATGGCTAGGGAAAGCAGAAGATGGCCCAAGTCCTTGGGCCCCTGTATCAGTGTAGGAGACCTAGAAGCTCCTGGCTCCTGGCTTTGGATCAGCACACCTCCAGCCATTGCAGCCATCCGGAGAGTGAACCAGAGGATGGAACACTTCTCTCTCTGTGTAACTCCAACTTTCAAATAAATAAGTAAATCTAAAAACTCAATCTATATAATAATTCTTAGTAGCTGACAAGCATACACATTTAAGAAGTAATTAAAATTTCTAAAATATTTTTATATTTGTTTTTCAAAAACTACTTACTTCAACAGAGGCCCACTTTGCTATTCAGAAGGCAGAACAACATAAAGTATCATTATGCTGCCATTTAGAAGGATGTCTAATAAGCTATTGTGTAAAATATATCCAATATATTTGTCTCCAGCAGCCCCTTGATATTGTCCATTTATCAAGAGTAGTTTGAGACATTTGGACCAAGTATGGTCATTTAACAAAAGTAATATAATCTTCATTCCATCCTTTGGACTCTATGTATGTGTAGCTGTAAAGAGACATATAAAGACCAATGGATAATGAATACGCACAGTTGAAAACAGGCAGAAAAGTTACCTACACTTTGTCAAGATAGGATGGTCTCTTTTTCCTTGGAGTCAGCAGCACAGTCATAAAGATCGCAATGATAAAAAGGGCAAGAACAGCTCCAATTACAGCTCCAGCAACTGCTATAGAAGAGGTCTGCTTAAATGGAACATCTGTAAAGTAACAAAGATTAGTCTTTTCAAACAATTTTAAAGAGTTTATGATATTGCATATTTTACTTTCTACAATGTGCAGAGACTGCATGATTGAAGTATCTTATCCTACTGCCAGCCCAGAGGAACCCAAATTTGACTGATTAATTTTTTACCATTATGCTAACACCCTTTTCTCCTTCTACCTGAGCACCCAGCTTTGTGTCCTTCAAATTATGAAAAGGATAGCCCTAGTCAGTCATCAACAAGTAAATCTATTCCTGTGGTCAGAGAATGTGTGAAGGAGAAAGGATTAAGAATGAAAACAATTACTCTAAAAGGTGACAAAAATATTACTGTTCTTCAAGACTAGACCAAGAATACAGATACTTACCATTTTTATTCTATGAAAATTTAAAAAAATCTATTGAAGAAGCCAAAAGCCTTCAAGGGAAGATAAAACAACAACCAAATACAACGTATATTACCTAATCAAAGAAGTGACAATGAACACAGTAAAACTTTTAAATGCTTTAAAGCAACATTTTAAAATAGGAGTAAACATTCTAAAACAGTACTCATTGCGTGAAATTTCCCTAATTCATGTATAACTAATAAAAAGTACACTGAACATATCATCTTTACTACAAAATTAAATGTAAATTCTTTCCTATCTCCTGGCTATAGGCACACTAAATCATTTCTGAATACCAATTTCCCTTCCCCAAACCACGTTTTCTAAAATGTAAAAGAAATATGTAGCAATCAGCATTTTCACACACTTTTAAAACTGGTCACTTTATTTCATTAACTACCCCCTCAAAAAAGGAATCTACTAAAATTATCCCATTTAACTATGCATTTGAAAATATAACTATTAAGGGATATGACAAAACTATCGATCTCTGAGTATTATTTTGGCAATCTCAGCCATACTAAATCCACCAGTTAAATTTTGTGGGATGATTCATAATTAACAAAGTTCCTTCACATACATGATTTTGTTAACTAACCAATAACAGTTATTGAAGACAATATTCTATAAATGAAAATACTACAGGTCTTAAATGAAAGATCTCTGTGAGTGAGATCACAGTAGAAAGAACGGGCCATCAAAGAAAGAGGTGCCTTTCTCTGAAGGGAGGAGAGAACTTCCACTTTGACTACGAGCTTGTCTAAATATGATTAGAGTCGGTGAACTCAAAAAGCTTCCATAGCCTTGGCAACTCATGACTAGAGCCTAGGGAGATTACTGACACCATAAACAAGAGTGTCAAATTGTTAAGTCAACAACAGGAGTCACTGTGTACTTACTTCTCATGTGGGATCTGTCCTTAGTGTGTTGTCCAATGTGAAGTAACTAGTACTGAAACAGTATTTTACACTTTGTGTTTCTGTGTGGGTGCAAACTGATGAAATCCTTACTTAATATATACTAAATCGATCATATGTATATAAAGATAATTGAAAATGAATCTTGATGTGAATGGAATGGGAGAGGGAGCAGAGATGGGAGGGATGCGAGTGGGAGGGAAGTTATTGGGGGGGAAAGCCATTGTAATCCATAAACTGTACTTTGGAAATTAATATTTAATAAATAAAAGTTTTAAAAAAAAGAAAATACTACAGGTCTGAAGTTAAATAATCTGCCCAAGGTCATTGAATTAATGGGCAGTAAAGAACACAGTGAACTAAAAGACTGGGATAGGATATAAACTTTCCCACACCTTTGTAAAAATTATTTTCTTTGACAACATCTAATATAGACTTGCCTTTTGTCTATTTGGTAATGAAGAATTCTGTTTTCACTAAATTAACATATTCACAAATATTCAAATTACTTACTCTTAAGTAGCTACAATTATTGTTAGGATCCAGATGTAGCAAATTTAAATTAAGCACTATCAGGTCTGAAATATATATTACCTACGTACCATCATAGTATTTCTATGCTTATGAATATATATTTAATTATTTCCCAACTACTATAAAAATATGAATCACATGGTGTTTCACATTACTAAAAGTAATGTTTTATTTTCTCTGTAACTATTAAAATTTCTCTAGTATACTAACAAGCCTTGGTTTATTTACTAGAGGGTTACCTTGTTAGGATCATTCTAGACTAAAATTCTTATGAATACAAGTCACCTACTTCAATTTTTTTCAAACCTTGAATAGAATCTAAAATTAGTGAAATAGCACACAATTAATTATTCTTAAACATTATAGCCAACTCAGGCAATTCATATTGCTACCCTCATCTGCTAACACAGTCTTGGTTTGTCTATTGTTGCTTATTTCTCCAGTCCTTATCTCCATTTGAAAATATGCTAGATGAGAAAAAGATTAGAAATCTAGTGCAGTTCAATATTACTTTGCACTTGTAAATGTGAAAAACAGATATGAGAATACTTACAAATAACCTATTCTACACCATAATTTGATGAGAAAATTAATATCACATATATAGTAATACTTCCAAACTTACTTTTCAAAAGTTTACTTTGAATAGAATTAGCCTAAATTAAGACTTTCAATCTACAAATAATCATAAATTAATCAGACCTGCCATCTCCTTCAAGAAAGCCTTTCATCATGGAATGCCAAGACACTCTGGCAAAACAAAAAAAAAGGGGGGGGAGGGGTTGGGGGGGACCAAGTGAAAGATCTCTGTGAGTGAGATCCCAGTAGAAACAACAGGCCGTCAAAGGAGGTACCTTTCTCTGAAGGGAGGAGAGAACTTCCACTTTGACTATGACCTTGTCTAAATAAGATCAAAGTTGGTGAACTCAAATGGCTTCCATAGCCTTGGCAACTCATGACAAGAGCCTAGGGTGATTACTGTCACCATAAACAAGAGTGTCAAATTGTTAAGTCAACAACAGGAGTCACTGTGCACTTACTCCTCATGTAGGATCTCTGTCCTTAATGTGTTGTTCAATGTGAATTAATGCTATAATTAGTACTCAAACAGTATTTTATACTTTATGTTCTGTGTGGGTGCAAACTGTTGAAGTCTTTACTTAATATATACTAAATTGATCTTCTGTATATAAAGATAATTGAAAAGGAATCTTGATGTGAATGGAATGGGAGAGGGAGGAGATGGGAGGGTTGCGGGTGGGAGGGAAGTTATAGGGGGTAAAAGCCATTGTGATCCATAAACTGTACTTTGGAAATTTATATTTACTAAATAAAAGTTTAAAAAAAAAGCCTTTCATTTAATTTTAGCAACAGTCTGCAATTTAATGGTGTTTTGTTAGATATTAAAGCATATTCATGTAACTTTTAGCATCTTAAAATAATTACCAACTTAAAATAGTTGCTTTTAATATGATGAAGTAATTCTCATGTCTTAAACAGATACAATTTTTAAACATTTTAATTATGACCTGCTAATCCAATTCTGTTATATTACTTTTTTTTTTTTTTTGGACAGGCAGAGTGGACAGTGAGAGAGAGAAAGAGACAGAGAGGAAGGTCTTCCTTTTGCCGTTGGTTCACCCTCCAATGGCCGCCGCGGCCAGCACGCTGCGGCCGGCGCACCGCACTGATCCGATGGCAGGAGCCAGGTGCTTCTCCTGGTCTCACATTGGGTGCAGGGCCCAAGGACTTGGGTCATCCTCCACTGCACTCCCTGGCCACAGCAGAGAGCTGGCCTGGAAGAGGGGCAACCAGGACAGAATCCGGTGCCCCGACCGGGACTAGAAGCCAGTGTGCCGGTGCCGCAAGGCAGAGGATTAGCCTATTGAGCCGCGGCGCCGGCCGTTATATTAGTCTTAAAGCATTTAGATCTAGGATGTTCTGAACAAGAGTTAACCATGTACACATGACATTTCCTTCTATCATAATACAGGCATCTTTATTTCACCTGGTTCCATTAATTCATTCTTTATGCATACGTATCATTTTTTGAGCATACCTCTTCATAGTTTCAGAATAGGCAGGTAAGTGCTGAAATGAGCAATTAGAAAAATGAGGCATGAATCCATTTACTGACTGGATAATATACTGCACATAGGAAAATTGTTAAATATATATGGGCTATATTTCATATTTCCTTTTTTGATTATAGCTGTAATTGAGAAGAAAGATGTAATATATTTAAAGGTATTAGTATTTTGAGGATATTGAATTGAACATCAGTATGAAATAAAAAGAGGTGCAACCATTTGAATTCATGCCAAAGTATTCTGATGAAAACTGAGAATTATAGTCTTAAACACTGCCTCTGCACACACACAAAAATACAAACTATTTAGACTCTATTCCAATAAAACCACTACAAGGGAAAAAAAAATTAGAGGAGTACATACAGAGAACTTAGCACTTTTAAATGCTAAGCTGGTTTACTGGGTGACTGACATGAAACCAACACTACCATCAACTAAGGAAATGTTCTACTAAATCTAATGGCAGGCTTACAAGTAGCAGAAAACAAAGACAAGAGAATTAAAATATTTATCATTAAAAATTCTTGCATGTGTCTATAAAAAAAAGCTTGCTGTTATCACAGCAGCTATTGTAACCCACATTCATTGGAAATTTATCTTCAAAAGGCAGACTACTAATAATTAAAGATATTACACATGTCTTCTGAGGAAATGTTCAAAAATTAGGTATACATCATACTAAAACATTTAATAGAGATATAAGAAATATATTTGGGGGGGAAACACATAGATGGTTAACTTTCATAGACACTAAACTAGGTGAAACCAACTATTGTCCTGATACAAGTGAATATAAAAGTGATGGCTATTTAAGCATATGTGCACACCTAATACACATCTTAAATGTACACAACAGTGTCCTCCTTTCTCTTCAGTAGCTTTGACAAAACTTCAGTGATGACATCATGATTCAAAGATTAATGTGATGGACTACAAGTGAAACTTCCTCTTATTTGTTCTCATACTATATACCATTGTATTACCATTTTTTTCCATACACTCATTTTTCATTAGCCCCTTTTCAATAGCCCCTTTATCTTCTCATTATCACATCTGAGCCTTTATAACCATCCAAATATTTATCTCTTTTTAAAAATAAAAGTGCTCTGAATTTGGGTCTGATCAGTCTCCTCAACCTCTCATCCAACAAATTACCAAGTATCGTTATGTGCCAACCATTGTGCAATTTAAAAATGCAAGGATGTTTTACAGTCTTGAATCCTCATAAAAGGGAGCAAAATGGGTCACAGAATTCATGAAATATAATAATCCAATGAATGTAAAATACTACCACTCATCTTTTTTAAAGGGCATTTAATATAATGTTTACCAGAATATAACACACAGATAGGCACTGATGGCTTTGCTTGTTCCACTCTGTCAGGTGTTCAACTGCCACAAAGGGCATCTACAGTATCCTATGAGAAGAATTGAGCTGGAATAGTTCTGGAACTAAATCAAGCAGACACATACAGCATCACTTAGTTATTCCTTTTCAGCATAATCTATATTCCATGACACATGAAAGCTCAGCTCAATAAACTGATATAAAAATTTAGCCAACATTTACAATGCAGAGGAGGAATTACATGGGTGTCCCATGTGACAGCTGAATACTTGACACATGGACCAAGGGAGTGTTATCAGTGCTTAATCCATATGTTATATACTAGTACATACTTATTCCTAATAAATGTGATTCTGACAAAGAATTGGTAAAATAAAGATAGCACTAGTAACACATGTACAAATAACACTAAAAACTAGCAATATAAATAGTTCTACTCCTAGTATATGAATATCAGTTATATTATGAAATAAAACCATAGCAATCTAGTAAGATGTGACAAGCAAAGAGATTCAAATAAATAAGGCAACTGACTAAAATATTTACATTCACTCATTAACAATAAACCTCATATCCAACCATGATAGCTAACATGAGGGTAATATTATTCGGATTACCAAGACGCTGAAAAATCATGCATTTTGAACATAAAGAAAAACTCTGAAAACAGTGGTTGAGATAAAAACTGTTCACTTCCCCAACAATGTACTTCTTCTATTTGAACTTGTTTTCAAGAAATAGCATTTTAGTTAGCACACTTAAAAACTCTCTACTGACACACACTGAAAAAACTCTCTACTGACACACACTGAACATGCAATCAGATGTTTGAAACAGTGAATCCAAAGGTATAAAATTAAATTAAACAAGTGAAGCACAATCATGTGGTTTTCTCAAAAACGTCATAGTAAAAATGTTAACTTTTCAAATAAAGCACATATTGCTTCCCGTATTACGGTGTTAAGTAAGAAAAAGCATTAATACTTTCAGAGCATTTTCAGTTATAATTTCCATTTCTATTTTATAATGCATTAGCCCACTGCTATAAAAATGGACATGTAATTGGACTACATACTAATTTTTAACTGATAGTCAAAAGAACTTTCATTAGTCTGGAAAAGACAGGTAGAAACCAGATTAAAATGTGAAGTTACGGTAGACTTAAGTTGATCTAAAAGAATACAGGCAGTCATCAATAATTCTAAAGAAGGAAATTTCATAAATCATTTGAGCTGGATCTTTACTTGTGTGGACAAATGGGGAAAGGTAACTTTAGACATATTCAGACATCAAAGCACATGGTGCTTTTTTTAAAACCAAAATTAACACTAAACAGATCTAGACTCTAACAGGCTAACTATTAACAGATCCAGACATTGAGTATCAGATGGCTCCCAAATTCAGAGCTTTACAAAAGTCGGCATTCTGTGCCTTCTGATGGGAGAATATACCCTATGAAGTAATCTTGTCCCCCAAATTAAACCTGAATCTAATCCCAAGTTCTAGACTCCACTATCAATTTAAAGATGACACAGGATGATTCATATGGGTGAAATTGGCACAATCCAAACTGGGAAACTGTAAGAAAAAAGAAATTGTTTTCTAAACAAATAAATTGCAAGGGAAAAATGAGGGGTGGGCAGGGGATGGCACCGATTAAATGGCATTTCTAGCAAACAAAGTATATGGATCATACTCAGATCCAGACAAAACCTGAAAAAAATCTTCTGTTGTATATAAAGATAACTGAAAATGAATTTTGATGTGAATGGAATGGGAGAGGGAGCAGGAGATGGGAGGGGTTGCGGGTGGGAGGGAAGTTATGGGGTGAAAAAGCCACTGTAATCCAAAAGCTGTACTTTAGAAATTTATATTTATTAAATAAAAGTTAAAGAAATTTTGGTCTTATAAATTATTGATATTAATAAATTATGAATTTCTTCTACAACAATTATATCATGGTTAGTTTTCAAAATGTCCTTATCCTTTAGAATTAAATACTGATTTATATTTAAAGAAGTAGTAATGGCAAAAGAGCTTACGTGGGTATGGGTATAAATGAAACAACATTGATCAAGAACTGATAGTAACTGAAGATGAGGTTAATTTATTCACTCTATTTTTGTACAATTTTCCATAAACTCTAAAAAAAAAAAAAATGGGAAAGTGTTCAAAGCATCTAAAGTCAGTTATTTTCCTGACTTTTGGAAAACAGTGTCTCTTCATAACTGGATTTTCCAAAATGTTTCTCATACCTGAGATTCTACAGGTAGATGCCATGTGCATGCAGAAATATTAAATAGGCATGTAAGGAAGTGAGGCCTCCAGTTATTCTGAAGTTTTGAGAATCATTTGTATTTTTTAATTTATCATTCTAAAACTCATGTTTTAGTCTGTTTCAATCATTAGCACCCAGCCAGAACCTATTAACTGAAAGGTATCATTGCATATATATTAACTAACTAAAAGGCATTGAAATATATCTTGTCCCCCTATTGAAGCATGTTTTATGCTTCTAAAATGAAATGGGTAAGAATAACTATTACCATCGTTCAAGAAAAGACTATTAAACATACATACAATAAAAGCTTTTTTGTAAGCAAAACTAACTTTCAAACTCTTGACAGAAACCTATCTCTACTTAAGTCAAAGAACAGATAAGAAACAGTTTTAAAACATGAAACTTGATGTATGCTGTACACTATTCCAAAGACTCTCTTATGCATTTTTGAGGGTATACCATGAGAGGATCTCGAAATTCCATTCAAATTGTATGTTAATCACAAAACAGTTGCTGCATTTTTTAAAATAAAGTTTAGAGAAAACATACAATTTAAAATGTCAAAAAGATGCAGTGAAAATGATTACACAAATCATTCAAAATACTGTTATTTGTAATCAAAACTCACAAACAGTAAGTAAACATTATTAAAGGGCAAGATCAATATCTCATGAAATGTGTTCATTTCAAAGTGAAAGTCAATGGTCATCTCTTGATATCCACAAGAAATATTCAAACCCCTTTGATAAAATGGTGTATTATTTGCACATGTCTTACGTACATCTCCCACATACTTTAAATCATCTCCATATTACTTACAATATCTAACATGTAAATGCTTTGTAAATACTTGTTACACTGCTTAGGAAATAATAACAAGAAAAAAATGCCTATACATGATCAGTACAGATGGAAACCTTTCTCAGATGTTTTCTAATGTTATTCACGTGTATATGAAATACGAATTAAATGGTTAATATCATATTCTCAGAACTGTACCTATGAACTACATTTAATCTATTCTCTTTGTGTTAATATTACGATAACATGAAAAAGTCTCAAAAAAATGTTTAAGTGATTAAAAATTTTTAAAATTTAAAAAAATCAAAGTTTAATGACTAACACCTAATTCTATGTGCTCTCTGAAACTTTAACTGTATCCTTAATATGGTATTAGTCTTGTCCGAGAAAAGAAATAAAGTAGGCTCTAATTCTCTACTTTGATAGCTAAATGTGGAATAAACACAGGACAGAATATTATTCCATCATCAAAAAGAATGTAATCCTGACATCTACAGCAAAGGATGGAACTGGAGTTCATTAAGTGAAACAAGCTAGACAAAGAAAGGCAAATGCAGTGTGCTCTCTCTCATATGTGGAAGCTAAAGAAGAAAAGGTCAATTTGAAATCAGAAAAGTGATTACTAGAGAATGGATAGGATGGTTGGGGAGGCACAGATAGTGGTAGGATAAAGGAACCAAAAACACTGTTGGATGAAAAGTAATAGGTTCCAGAGTCACACAGCACAGTGGTGTGACAAGAGATCACAAAAACGTGTCACAGACTGTAATAACACTGGAGGCAAGGAGCTGGCAAGCACCAAACATGGAAGAATGGTAAGGAAAAGGGAGGTCAAATGTCTTATTTGTTCAGTTCACACATTAGTTGAAATATTTCATTGTGTTAATTAAAAAAAATAAAGGAAAATAGGCTACATCCACACATGCAAACACACACACTAGAAAATACCATAATGAGAACAAAGAACATAATACATAGTCATAGGTTCATTACAGAAATATACTTCTGAAGATTTTTTTAAACTTTTATTTAAAAATTAGTTGCATGGTTATTAGGAATAACACCTAGTATGTAAGTTGAGAAAGCAAGAAAAAAAAAGAAATGAGATGAGATGAGATGAGATGAGATGAGATGAGATGAGAAGAGAAGAGAAGAGAAGAGAAGAGAAGAGAAGAGAAGAGAAGAGAAGGAAAGAGAGAGAGAGAGAGAAAGAAAAAGAAAAAGAAAAAGAAAAAGAAAAAGAAAAAGAAAAAGAAAAAGAAAAAGGAAGGGAGGGAGGGAGGGAGGGAAGGAAGAAGAGAGAGAGAGAGAAAGAAAGAAAATAAATTAGATTACCACAGGTACAAACTAAAATTAAACCCCAACTCAATCTACCCAAAATTTGAGAAAGAACCTTTTTATGAACAGTATATTTCGAATTAGCAAGTATACAGGAAAAACAATTCAATCTATTCTACTATTAAAATTAAAAATTCAATCTAGGTACCATTTTCCTTTCTTGTATTTTACACTAATTACTTCCATATTTGTCAAAAACAAAGTGAATCTCAAATAGATGTTTTCACATACAAAATCACTAAATTATCTCAATTTTTACACTTACACACTGAACTTCCTACAGTCTCTTAATGCATGATATGTAGCCAGCCTGATAAACTTGCCTGTGTTTAGCTATCAGAAGCAATATTTACTACTAAAAAAAATCTTAATTGTTTCTTTAATTAGATTAATCAAAAAGAAACCTATTAGGCACATGATAAAAATTAAACCTTTCAACTATAGAAGTATTATTATTACAGTTAATCTCTAGCTTATTGAAGTTCCAATGTATTTTAATAAAAATGGCAGAAAAGAGTTACATTCATCTTCACTGTATTAATGAAATATTTTAACCATTATCAAGGAAAACCGTAAAGCGAATACAAAAATGCAAAAACCATTTAAAACATATGAAAGAAATATATAAACAAAAAAGAGTAAAAATACTCATTCATCTTTTCCAAGAATACAGTAGGACTCTCATACATACTTATCAATTTGCTGTGTACATTACTGGTATTCAAAAAATTAATTTAATAAAACTATTTAATATGACTATTCATGTATGCAAACATGTCTGTATGTACAGTAAACATACATAAAGTTCTAATAAACAACAGTGCAATGCTTCCAAAGTCTTAAGCCCTAATACCAGATTCTTAAAATTTGGAAACTTCCCAGTTTGCCAAATTATTTATATTAATGATACAGAATACATTAAATACTCACTTGTGGATTTCTTGCTGCCCTCTGCCACAAAAACAAAAACAATAATCAAGTGCACAGCTAGTCATAAAGGAAAAGGAAGTTCAAAATCATTAAGTAGATATTTTTTAAGTGTAGTTCTTGAAAGACATCTTCAAATGGAGATTTATACATAATCCTAAATGAGATTATTCTGCTTAGATTAATACAGTATTTCAAACTGTTATTTCTAAAGAGAAAATTCTAATTTAAAAAGCCACAAATTTGTATCTTTCATGGAAAGAAATTCTTGACCTATCATCTGGTGGCCATATGATCTGTGATATTTAAATAAAAAATAGTCACTTCAATCACAGCGTAGTATTAAGAAAGGATTCTTCCAATGGTGTTGCCCAAAGTCTTACTATTTTCATATATACGTCATTAACCATATCAAAACTCAGATATTTTTAAAGAAGCTATCAGTGACCTTTACTTAATTTCATTCCTTAACATGACATAGTCTGTAACCCAGTGTTTGGGAAGAGAAATAAAATGTTTCTAATTTCCACAAAATATTCCTAGTTTAAAAAAAAAGGAAACTAGTAAATATTCACTTAAAAGAAAGCTTTTTATGACTTGCAACATTCCACCAACCTTAGAATTCTATCTTCTAAAACACAGGCTTGATGAGAATTGAAAGCATGGTGGTTAGGAGGGTTAAAAAAGTATTTACTTTTGCTTTTCATTAAAAAAATAATTTATTTATAATTCTCTTACTCACTTTCACTTCATTTCCCTGGCAAACATTTATCCTACACAGTACTTTTTTTCAAATGAATCATCAATACAAAAACATTCTTTGGGCTTCAAAACAGCTGTGTTACAATTTTACAGAACTCCACTACAGAAGCAATTTAATTACCTCACAAAGATCCATTTAGGAAGATTTAGATAGTATCTATTTCTAAAAGATACATGATTCTGGAAAGAATATAATGAATTATGTAAAATATGAACAAACAAAAAAACTCCTCATGATATGTTTCCAGTTTTAATTGGGATAACAAAAATCTTGAAACACATACATACATTTAGAGGGAAAAGGGGATGATTTGCCAATATCCATTTGCAAGTGTTAATGACCAGTTCTATAATTCAGATTTTTCTACTTCAATTCAAAGTTTCAAAGTTTATTCTAAATTTCTTTTCTGTACATTTACCCGTCTGAACAACATCAACATTAAATGACTAAAACAAGATGGTCTAAAAAATTCTTTGTATAGACTTCTGGTTGGAATATATCATTTCTAAAACTAATACTCCAATATACTGAAATTCCCTCTCTGTACTGTATTTAACTGTGTATATCTTTTCATTACTATTCATATATGTAGGCCATAAAACATTAAAATAAGGCTACTGTTTAATGTACCAAAATCCATGTTCACAAGACAATATAATTGTCTTCCAGAGATGAAAAAAACTGCAATAATTATTTTTAAAAGGCATGTTTTATTCCTCTTGTATATATTTTGGACAAAAATATTGATCAGCTAATTATGCTCTTTCACACATCATATTCACTGAGTTTACTACCACAGTTTTAGTGCAACAAAATATCTTTGCAAAGCCACTCTACAGTAATTATGGCAAGGCTCATTAAAATGCAGAGGTAAATATTCCATTTGTATAGAAACTTAGAAAATAATGTTTTGAAAAAGAAAGATGTTCAACTAGGCTGAATTTTTTTGGATGCTAAAAATATTTAGAAACATTTCTTGAATTAATTTTATAGTCAATTTTGATGCAGTATCATTTAGTGGTAATAAACTTTGAGAGGTATATGTTTAACAAACATACTTGAGAGTATAGTTTTAGGTAAACATTTAACACACAATGCCAAGGTAGTTTCCTTTTTTTGTTTAATTTTTGTACCAAAAACTCATACATTTAACGTTGACATTTCCTCTTACCTGTGTGCCTCAGATTAATAAAGTACTCTGCATTAAAATTTAAATCTTGAGACAGTAGTACAGCATTGAAAAAAATTGTAAAGCAGCTCAGATACACTGAATCTAGATTTTACATTTTCATTTGTCAGAATAGAATATAAAAAGCTTGAAAATCAACTTGAAAAAGCTTATTCTTCCTCAAGAAAAAGTATGAACAATCTGAAAATGATCAACTAGTATGAATGAAACATTGTACATAGTTAAGTCACATTTAGTGGTTGCTAAACATACCACTCCCTCCTGGAAATTACGGAACCATCTACATGTGAAACTAAGTCATCTTCATTTTCGTCATAATGTTCATCACCGACGAACTTCATTCCCATTTTTAGATCTTCGTAATAATCCATTGGTCTTTCAAACCTATTGAGATTTTCTACATTGTTCCACTGGGTCTTTTCAGGTTCTTCTAAATAGTCTTTACGTATTAGATTGTTCACTGGATTTTTGTTTTCTTTTTTTACACTGTCTGGATAAGAATCAAGCTCATCTTGTTGAAGAACATCTATTTGTGATTCTTTTTGCATATCTGAAGGTGGAATGTAGTTCTTGGCAAAGTAGTCTCCACGAAACGTCCGTCTTCTCCTATAGCAGAATATTCCAGCCAAAACACTTACAAGCACTATGAAGAGAGCCCCACCCACTACGCTAGCAATGATTGTGCCAATTGTGTCATCCTTAATTGTTGCCAAGGTTGACAATGGGAAAGGCAACTTTTTAGGTTCTGTTGCTAGATCCTCGATGTCAGCAGTTGAGGGTTGCCACTGAATGGTAGGCTGAAGGGTGGTAGTGGTAGGAGGATCTAATGGAAACAGTAAAGATAGACAAGACACAGAAAGGCAAAGAATGTCAATGCAAGCTGATTCAGCAGCAAGTTGAAAAGACAGCACAGTTAATGAATATAAATTCACAGTAACAATAGTTTTTCATTCTTAATTAAGATAGATGATAGTGGTACTTATGTATTTTAAAAAAATATAAAACTGACATTTAGTCAGTTACCAATTAAGTAAATCCTAAATTATTCTACATCAAGTTTAAGAGTGGTAGTATACAACAGGGAATAGGTCATCTCTTTTTTGTTTATTTGTTAAATGAAGTGTATTATATTAAATATCCCATACACAGCTGGCTTAAGAATTATCATATCAAAAAAATCTAATAATTCAAATGCATATATTCTTAGCCAGTAGCACAACTAAACAAAAGAATGAAAAATTAAAGCCAGTTTTCTTAATATCCATTTTTACCTAATATGGCTTATTTTTATGATATGAGCTTATTTTTGAAAGAATGAAAAACTATAGATTCTTGTTAAGTGGGCATAGTACAAGCCATTGGTTTAATAATTCTCTCAAAAATATTTTACTTAAACATTTTAAGAAAGAAGTTATATAATAAAGACCATTATTCAGTAGTTTAAAAATAAAAGCATATGTTTCAACTGTGTTAACCAAATTGGCTATTATCAAATGAGACTATATAAACATAGATTAAGTTAAAAAGTTATAAATCATAGATTGATAAATTAATGCTCATCATCACATCTAATACTCCATAGGTAAGATATCTGAACATTTAGAAAATTAAGGAATTTTAACTATTTCTGCAAAATTTAATATTAATGCTTCAGGATGGAGTCTCAAAAAGAATAACTAATATTTTAGAGAGAACATTCTAATAATACTAAAATATTAGATGCAAATGAACCTGTGAACTTAGAAATTAGATTACAGAGTAAATAGCCATTAATATTAAAAAGCAACTAAACATAAATAGTAAAAATTAAAGATTGGTTAATTATCAATTAAGAAGTATTTGTAGGTCATGTTACACAAAATTCTACAGTTTCAAGAAAGGATGAGTTTCCAAATCTTAAATTTCTTCACAGGTGAAAATAAATAACCCAAATGGTAATCTCCTCTAATTTTTAAATGAGTGGTACTGACAGAGTTTTTAAAAAATGATTGTTAGAAAACTACTAAATCTACATGGGGTAAGTTATTCTAATATTGACAAGCTAAAGAAAAATACTTACTGAAACAGGTTTCATCACGGAATGCCATATGTATAGAATGTGGTAAAAATTTAGAAGTACAGTACAAAACTTAACAAGTACAGAATAACTAATTTCCTATGAGTTCAACTAATATATACCAGGTAATCCTGTCAAGTACTTTGACGTGAATATCAGTTACCAAAGTATATGTAAAAGAATCAAGGAAGAATTTTAGTTTATATATATATATATATATATATATATATTTTTTTTTTTTTTGGACAGATAGAAGTAGACAGTGAGAGAGAGAAAGGTCTTCCTTCCATTGGTTTACCCCCCAGAGATGGCTGCTACGGCCGGCGCTGCACTGATCTGAAGCCAAGAGCCAGGTGCTTCCTCCTGGTCTCCTATACAAGTGCAGGCGCCCAAGCACCTCGGCCATCCTCCACTCCCCTCCCGGGCCACAGCAGAGAGCTGGACTGGAAGAGGAGCAACCGGGACTAGAACCTGGCACCCATATGGGATGACGGTGCCACAGGCGGAGGATTAACCAAGCGAGCCATAGCGCTGGCCCCGAAGAATTTTAATGTAAAGAATTTTAATTTATTAGAACATATTCATTAGCTGAATATATTCAATTTAAAGAAAACAACTGTGGAATTGCAGGGTCATTGTAGTTTAAAGTAAAGCCTCAGATAATCAAATTTCTCATAATGAGGATACTGAAGAAAGAGACTAAAAATTAAATCATTTGTAAAAATAAAATTCCTATATTTAGAATTTGAAGGGGCAGAAGTAATAGGAAAGTCAAGTTTTAAAGGCTGAAAGTTATCTTTACAATGATTCTCAAAAAAAAAGTGTTACAATAAGCTGGCAAAGTATAATTAAACAAAAGAATATCTACATAAAATGTAAGTTGCACATTTTTGCATAAGATTTGTGGGTTTTGGTAAGTCCTGATAAGCTACCTTTGTTTTTTTTTTGTTTTTCTTTAGACCAGTGCATATAACTGAGCTCTTACTAAGTATAAAATACAGAGCTGAACATTTTTACCAAGTATCTTAGGAAAAAGCGGTATTTCTTATTTCTACTTGAAAAGCTCTTCATATGAATATTGATAGATGTGTACTGTTCATTTCACTCAGATTTAATAAAACAGTTTTCTGAAAAATTTAACAAAAAAATCCTACCATTTAAAAATTCATGTTATTTGACTTACTGGGTTTAGAAATGTTTCAACTACCATCTTCCTCCTTAACCAGTATTAAAATTAGCATATCCTTGCTACTAATATTTTATAAAGTGAATTATTATTTTTGTATATAAAATGGCTTGGTGAAGTAATTGTAATTTTATAGAGGAAGACATAAAAACACAAAGAGCATCAATAACTTACTCAAGTCATGGGGAGAAGCAGAGGTAGAATTCAAATCCAGTATGATTTCAGAATTTATACTTTTTACTAATATATGCCTGCCTAGAATTTATGATTTTATTAACAAAAGGCAGCACTGTAATTCCTATTCTAAGAGTGCACCATAAGTCCTATTCTCCTTCCTTCTAAAACCCAGCTGTCTGTTTGTTGCCCAGTAGTTTCTTCTTTACCTAAAGCATTTACTAATAAAAGGAGATTTTCTAATATGTCTTAACCATCACTCTATACAATCTGTTAGTACTTGTTAAATTTGTCCTATAGTTCCAGTAACAGACCTAAAAGTTATTATGATTCTTATGTTAAAAGCTGAGAGAACAAAGTCTTCAATCCATAAAGTAACCAAAGCAACCATTATAATTCAAATAATTATTGTGCATTTGAAGCAATCGACCTAAGAAAATACACTGAGATATTTATTTGTTTGTTTTCTGATTTAGAATGATAGTCACAGTTTGTGCAAGGAAGCAGGACTACTTTGTAATCAT
This sequence comes from Oryctolagus cuniculus, assembly GCF_964237555.1. Classification (NCBI taxonomy): domain Eukaryota; kingdom Metazoa; phylum Chordata; class Mammalia; order Lagomorpha; family Leporidae; genus Oryctolagus; species Oryctolagus cuniculus. The sequence continues at coordinate 67,108,472 of NC_091435.1, read as the reverse complement.
TAATACTTATTATTATTTCAAAGCTTTCCCAACATAAATTCTTCAATTTAATTCAGATATCACTTTAAAAACTCTTTCCTAAATGTTTGATAAATTAGTATATAATGTATAAATGAACTCTTGATAGACCGCTCTCCTCACACAAATGAAGAACTTGTTTATTTTTCTAATTAATGTGATCTGCCAAGTAGGAAAACAAATAGAACAGTACTTATACCTATAGGCATAATGTATATTTTCATCTAATAACTACTGTGTTAAAAAATTAAGTGGATTGCCTTCCTTTTCTTACAGATCTCATGTGTGTTATATATGTACAAACAAAATTTAAATGTATATGTGTTATTTATAAACAAAATCAAGCAGCTGAAAGTTAAGAACTTCTAACTGTGTCCTTTTAAGTTTAAACTATGTCTGGATCCTACAGTCAGTGTGATTTGAAATTCAAATTTTATACAGTAATAGGAATTTTAGACATCTGTCAAGTAAAAATTTGTTTCTCTATTCTCAAAGTGAAAATATTGGTAGACCGAAAACTCATACTAAAAGTAAACAAGAAAAACACAATTTCCAACATTCAGTAAGGTACTGGACAAACAACCATTGTACCTCCTGAGAATGATAGTATGTTAGAGTTTAATCCAACAATTGACATTATACTTGAACCCATGACCTTTTATCCAAAATCATATGTTCACCAATATGGAAAAACATGTAATAATATAAGAACAATTTCACTCAGAGTTGCTAAGTCCATTCTGAGTCATAAGATACATCTGACTTACATATGCTTTTTAAAAAATCATTGCTAAAAATTTTAAATATCTATTTTAACAATGAGGTTAAAAAAATGCACCTAGAGGAAAAAGAATACACACAATTTCCAATGATAAAGATTAACAAATCATTCACCTGTGTGAATTATAGTCCCTTATTCTGATAAAAGTCTACTAAGTTTTATTACACAGTCATTTCAGAAATATACCATTGTATCTAGGTTACTAGATAGACATCAAGAAGCTCTTAGAGGAATTAACTGAAACTGGCATAGTGAACTGTTTATAGACTCTGGAAAAAAAAAACTTAAAGAAAATCATCTCAGATAACCTTGTCTTTTTCTAAAGTACTCAGTGATAATTAATCATGATTTTTTTAAAAATTAAAATTTCTTCTTATAATATTTAGTAGATATTAATTTAAAAATGTATAAAGTTACAGTTCTTTAGTCAAAGAAAAGAAAAATACATAAAGGTGGATTCTTGCTTTTTAATTCTTTCCTGGTTGTTCTCAAAATCATTCATGCGATACACTGCAACAGATACCTATTATTGGACATTGGGACAATAGCAGTAATTAAAGCAGATGAAAATTGCTTAGAACTTTTAGAACTTATCCTTTAAAATCTTTCAGAACTTATGTTCTATTAGGGGTAAAAACAGACAAACATACAAATTAAATCAAATATATAATATGCCACATGACAGCAAGTACTTAAGACGAAATTAATGCAGAGAAGGAAGACAGAAATTAGTAAAATAGAAGCTGAGTTTTAAATATAGTCATAAAGGAAAAGACCTCAATGGAAAAGGTGATATTTTAGCAAAGACCTAAAGGAAACGAGGCAAAGCACTATAAGAACACCTAACTGATGAGCAGTCCAGGCACTGGAATGTCACATGCAGACTCTAAGGTCAAAACGTTAACTGTTGTATCTGAAGAACAAAGAGACAGCATGGCTGAGCCAGTAAGGAAGAACTATGTAATAAGAAATGAGTTTTGAGTGTGATAATCTGGGGTCACATCATGTATAGAATCTTGTAAGTCACTGGAAAAAACTGGTTTTCAAAGTAGATAAAATGAGGTGGTTTTGAGCAAAGGAGTAACATGATCTTACATGATCTTTTCAAGAATCCCTCTGGCTTCTCATTTGATGCCAGATTAAAGGAGAACAGATTCAAAGGGGGAAATTGTTTGTTGTGAAGTAACAGTTGCTGATGAGAGGACCAATATAGCAGCAGCAGTAGGAACATGTTAAGTTGCAACTGGGTTAATGATCGCTAATAGCCAATAACAAAAGTCAGGAGATATGAAAGTGGTCCCAGAATGCCAAAATATATAAATTTAGAGTAACACCAAAGGAATCAGAATATTTCAAATTTAGCCTTCATATTTAAAGGTTTACATAACTAAAACATATTGGACCTAATATTTATTAATCATATCCCACACCAAATTGTACAACAGAAACAAAAAGTAAACAGGCCTTAGATAAATATATTTTAAATATTTATTTCCTGTAGCTTATCTTCTAAGGGGGGTGGGGAGAGACTAATATACTAATATTTAGTATCCTTCAGATTTCTATCAAAGCACTGCTATTAGCAGAAGGGGCTAGGAATATATACAACTCTAATCTTGCTACAGTTATGCAAAAAAAAAAAACTGAGTCTCGATCATATGTAAGGCACTAAGCTAATTGCTGCGTATATAGTGATGAAGAGAGCCAAACACAAACTGTTAAATTGTGGGGACAGATCATAAATAAAATGTGCTTACAACTATAAACTGTGGTCAGTACAATGAGAAAATAAAAAAGGGGATTGCTCTCAGACTGAGACTATACAGGTACTGAGACCATAACATTTAAGCCAACATAAAGTTTATCTAAAATCTTTACCTATTTAGTTTTTAATTTGAAGAAATGCAAACCTTAACTACATATTATATAGTTACCATACAAACCTGAATTTTTCAAAGGTTCTCTACCTTTCCCCCTTAGTTTTCAATTTGCCAGTTATGAAGATTACTATATTCTCTTAGTAAGGAAAACATTTGATGTTATTTTTTGTAAGTAAGTATTCCTAGCTAATATATTATTTATAGCCACACTCAGAAATATATTTTGAGCTCTTCAGAAATTTTGTGAATTCTCAAATTAACACTTTAACTAACTAAAAACATTCTCATTAAAGCAAAAATCCTCACCACAGTTCGAATGGCTATCATCCAAAAATCAAAAAATAATAAATGCTGGTGAGGATGTGGGGAAAAAGGTTCCCTAACTCACCGCTGGTTGGAATGTAAAATAGTGCAACCATTATGGAAGGCATTAATTGGAGGTTACTCAGAAATCTGAAAATTTATCTACCAAATGACCCAGCCATTCTGCTCCTGGGAATTTACTCAAACAAATTGCAACCAGCATATGAAAGTTATCTGTTTCCCAATATTTACTGCAACTCAGTTCATAGCTAGATATGGAATCAACCCAGATGCCCACTGAATGACAACTGAATAAAGAAAATGTGGTATATATACACTATGGAATATAATGCAGCCATTAAAAAAAAAAGAATGAAATTCTGTCTTTTGTAACAAAATGGATGCAACTGGAAATCACTATGCTTAGTAACATAAGCCAAAAAAAAAAAAAAAAAAAAAAAAAACCACAAATATCATGTTTCCTCTGATATGTTGCAGCTAATATGGAATACAAAAGATATATATGAATGAAATGGACACCTTGTAATTTGATTGCTGCTTTTAGCCCTTGTTTATATTCCTGTGGAACTGTACTCTTTCTATCTTAACTCACTGAATATTATGGTTATTGGTGTGTTAAGCCTGTGATTATACAGTAGACTGAAATTATGATTTTGCAAAAATTAACAAAAAAGAAGGAAATAAGGGAAATGAGGGAGGATGAGAGAAAAGAAAGGAAAATAAGGGAATCATCTCAGAATTACATCTATAGAATATACAAAATCTGTTTCTTTATATTAACAAATTTTTTTAAAAAAATTAAGTTTATGGACTCAAGGACTGATAATAAGAAACATCTCAAATTTTATTAAAAATATTATCAATAGTACTCTCATTTCTCAGTATCCCAATATTGTATATTCCCATACTTAGTGGCATGTAATATTACTTAACATATCAGTTTATCAAAGTTAATATCCCATTTTATTTAGCAGACACCGCTATGCAAAGTAGCCACCAAAGGCAAGGGATGGGACACTTTAGATATTGCTATTAACACAAAAAGTTCTAGAAAGTCATGTGACCTATAAAAATAATGCAAAGTATTGTTTAATTGAAAAAAAATGACCTAGCATGTAGGAATTAAAATGTATATAAACTTGCCACATGCCTATTTTCACATTTCTTTAAATAACAGAATGCCACCTATGCAAGATAGTTATCGCCACCCCTCTTAGATTTTTGGAAAACCTCACACTGAGAAATCTTCTCTTTGCAAGTGTAAATTACAGCTTAAAATTACACTGTTACTATAGGAATATTTTAAGTAACTCATTTTTCAAGTAGATAGTAACTTACCGGAAATGTAGATGATCTTTTGATCACTTCTTTGACCAAGTGAATTGGTCACTTTACAAACATAAACACCAGAATAATTGAAAGTCAGTGGATGGACAAAATGAAGAGTGTTGTCTGAAGCCAATAAACCATCAGGCCACTGTCCATCTAACCTAAATTTTAAAAAAGCATGAAATTATAAGTATCTCCACATTGTATTTATTGACAGTTATTTAAAATAAGATATTACACTTTTGAGATGTTAGTGAAAGAACAAGTTATCTTTCAGATAGAAATCACTGTGAAATGAAAGCATATAATTAATACATTCACATTTTAATAAAGACAACCTAAATGACAAAACCCATTAAGAATACCAATTCCTTTTTAACATGTAGTAATGTTTTAAAAATTTATTTGAGAAATAGAGAAGGGAAGGGAGAAGAAGGATAGAAAAGGGGTAAGGGAGAGAAGGGAAGGAACAGGAGGAGAGGGGAGGGAAAGGGAGGGGAGGGGAAGGAGGGTTAGGTTAGGTTAGGTTCACACCCTAAATACTCATGAATGACAGGCTGGGATAGGGGCAAGACCAAAGCCAGGTGTCAGGAATACAATCTAGGTCTCCCAAATGGAAGGCAGTAATCCAACCATCTGAGCCATCACCACTGCCCTGCAAGGGTCAGCACAACAGGAAGCTGGTATCAGGAGCTGGAGCTAGGAATCAACGCAGCTTCTCAGATACAGAATGTGGGTATCTGGACTGCTATCTAACCCAGAAGGCCAAATGCTCACTCCCCACCCATTCTTTCAAAATATTAATCTACATAAGTATAGATAGGCTAACATAACAGAATGAGAAAGAAAGTAAAAAATGTATGATGTAAAATAGTTATTTTCAGAAAACTGGAAATTAGAAAATAAGTCATTCGAAGATATAAACTAGTATCAAAGATTTAAGTGAATTATAAACCTTGAAAAGATAGATCTACAAATTTCTAAATAAAAAAGTTATCACATTTAAATATATAATGTTTCAGCACTTTCTATGACGTATTTCTAGAAAAGCTAATATAAATGTATACTGTACCCAATCCAAAAATATCTTCTAAAGCACCAAGAAAGGTCAATTAAAAGTTTATTTGTACAATAAACGGGGGGGGGGGGGGGTACATCAACAGGACTTTCTGAATCGCATGGGGCAAAATAGATAGTTAATTAATAAATAAGCAGAGGGGATACAAACCTGCCACAGAGTCATGAGAAATTTGCACAAAGAAGCCCAGGAGTCCAACAGAGACTGCGTAGGTCCTTGCCAAGGAAGCAAAAAAGGGCAGCTGAGGCACAATGAGGGCCTGGCAAAGATGCCGAATGAGGAGATTGGCACCAACCCCCCAAAGTGAACAAGGTGAGAAATCGAGAGTCCACGGAGCTGTGGATAGTGGTGGGCGGGGGAGCCTGGCAAACTGCATTTGAAGCTCCAAGTGGGAAGAAACAGACTGGCTGAATGGATTGAAAAAGAAAACCCATCTATTTGCTGCCCAAAACAAAAACATCTTACCAATAAAGACACATGCAGACTGAAAGTGTAAGGATGGAAAAAGATAATCCATAATAACAGAAACCAAGAAAAGAGCTGATGTGGCTATCCTAATATCCAACAAAATAGACATCAATACAAAAACTATTAAGACACACAAAAAAGGACACTATAAAATGATGAAAGGATCAATTCAATGGGAAGATGTGACTATTATAAATTACATGTACCTATTACAGGGCAGCTGGCTATTTAGAAGAATTGTTAATATATTTAAAGGGAAATATAGACTCAAATACAATAGTAATGGGGGACTTCAATACACCACTTTCAGCAATGGACAGATCAACCAGACAGAAAATCAATGAGGAAACAACAGAGATAATCAACAGCAAAGACCAAATAGACTTAGCAGATACCTACAGAGCCTTCTACCCTACAGTCACAGAGTACCCATTTTTCTCTCCAGTGCATGGAACCTTCGCTAGGACTGAGCACATGCTAGGCTATAAAATGAGTCTCAGCAAATTCAAAAAAAATCTAAATCATACCATGCATCTTCCCAAATCATAATGAAATAAAGCTGGAAATCAACAACTCAAGAATCTCTATATCATATGAAAACACATGGAGAATGAACAACATGTTTCTGAATGAATAGTGGGTCATAGAAGAAATCAAAAATTTATGGAAACAAATGAGGACAATAAACCTGTGAGATACAGCAAAAGCAGTATTAAGAGGAAAATTTCTATCAACTGGTACCTACATCAAGAAGCTGGAAAGGCACCAAATAAAGGAACTATCTATACACCTCAAGGATCTAGAAAAACAACAGCAAATCAAACCCAAAACTAGAAGAAAATAAATAGAGAAGAAATCAACAAAATTGAAACAAAAAAATACAAAAGATCAGCAAAATGAAGAGATGGTTTTTGAAAAAATAAAACTGAAACACCATTGACACAACTAATCAAAAAAAGGAGAGAGAAGACCCAAATCAATAAAATCAGAGTTGAACAAGAAAATGTAATAGACACCACAGAAATAAAAAGAATCATCAGAAATTACTACTACAAAGAGCTGTATGCCAACAAACTGGGAAACCTAGTAGAAATGGATAGATTCCTGGACATATACAACTCTACCTAAAATGAGCCTTGAAGACAGAAAACCTAAACAGACCCATTACCAAGACAGAAACTGAATTAGTATTAAAGACTCTTCCAACAAAGAAAAGCCCAAGTCCCAATGGCTTCACTGCTGAATTCTACCAGACATTTAAAGAAGAACTAACTCCAATTCTTCTCAAGTTATTCAAAACAATTGAAAGGCAGGGAATCCTCCCAAATTCTTTCTGTGAAGCCAGCATCACCTTAATTCCTAAACCTGGAAAAGATACAACAGAGAAAGAGAATTACAGACCAATTTCCCTGATGAACATAGATACAGAAATCCTCAACAAAATTCTGGCCAATTCTGGCGGTTATAATCAAAGCAGCCTGGTACTGGTACAGAGGCAGATGGATAGACCAATGGAACAGGAATGCAACACCAGAAATCAATCCAAACATCTACAACTAACTTATATTTGACCAAGGCACTAAAACCAATCCCAGGAGCAAGGACAGTCTATTCAACAAATGGTGCTGGAAAACTGGATTTCCAAGTGCAGAGTATAAAGTAAGACCCCTACCTCACACCTTGCACAAAAGATCCACTCAACATGAATTAAAGATCTAAAGCTATGACCCGAACCATCAAATTATTAGAGAACATCAGGGGAATCCTGGGAGACATTGGCAAAGGCAAAGACTTCTTGGAAAAGACTCTTGAGGCACAGGCAGTCAAAGTGAAAATTAACAAATGAGATTACTTCAACTTGAGAAGTTTCTGTGTGACAGAACCAGTATGCAAAGTGAAAAGGCAACTAACTGGGAGAAATTATTTGCAAACTACACAACTGATAAAGGATTAATAACCAGAATCAACAAAGACATCAAGAAACTCCACAACAACAAAACAAACAACCCAGTTAAGAGATGGGCAAAGGACTTAAACAGTCATTTTCCAAAAGAGAAAATTCAAATGGCCAACAGACACATGAAAAAATGTTCAGGATCACTGTCATGGAAATGCAAATCAAAACCACAATGATTCACCTCACTCCAGTTAGAATGGCTTTCATATAGAAATCAACAAATGCTGGAGAGGATGTGGGAAAAAAGTTACCCTAATCCACTGTTGGTAGGAATGTAAACTAGTAAAGCCACTATGGAAGACAGTAAGGAGATACCTCAAAAATCTGAACATAGACGTACCATATGACCCACCATCCCACTCCTGGGATTTTACCCCAGGGAAATGAAATCAGCAAACAAAAGAGCTACCTGCACCTACATGTTTACTGCAGCTCAATTTACAATAGCTAAGACATGGAATCAACCTAAATGCCCATCAACCAAAGTCTGGATAAAGAAATTATGGGATATATACACTATGGAATACTACATAGCGGTAAAAAAAAATGCAGTATGGTCATTTGCAACAAAAGGGATGAATCTGGAAAACATCATATTTAGTGAAATACGCCAGACCCAAAGGGATAAATATCATACATTCTTTCTGATCTGTGACAACAAACAGAACACCTAAAACAAAATCTATAGAGGTGAAATTGACACTTTAATAAGCAAAGACTTGAACAGTCCTTATCTTGGATGTCAAGGAACAGTTTCATTTTCTTTGTTTTTTTCATCATTTTTTTCCTTCATACTATTTGTTGAACTCTTTACTTAACATATAATCATATGTATATCAAGGCAATTGAAAATAGATCTCAGTAAAAAATAAGAGTGGGAATAAGAGGAGGAGGAAGTTTTTAACTGTAAAGCGGTATAGTTCTGCATACATTCCTATGAATTTACTTCTAAAAGTAGTTTAAAAACTTGTCATGGGACTCCAAATCCCATTAAAATTTGGAGGTAAAAATGCCACCTTAATTGTTAAAGTGATCATATTAAATGTTAAAGTGAACATAGATATGATTAAGTGTTAAAGAGATCATATGAATAGCATCAAGTTCCTGGTAATAATAATAGATAGAATTAAAAAGAGAGAATGATCCAATATGGGAAGCAGTCCATGCAACAGAATCATTATAGAATAACAATTGCTTTAAGTAACATTCTGACCTCAGAATCAGCTCTTAAGGCATTCGGAGCTGGCTGAAAAGCCCATAAGAGCATTTCAGGCGTGGAAAGCCAAGAGACTGTGGCAAAAAGATGTCCTACATGAAGGATCTCTGTGAGTGAGATCTCAATGGAATGAAGGGGCCAACAAAGAAGGATGCACTTTTCTCTGAAGGGAGCAGAGAACTTCCACCTTGCTTATGGCCCTGTATAAATACTGATGGAGTTTGTGGTCTCAAAAGGCTTCCAGAGCCTTGACAGCTCATGACAAGAGCCTCAGGTAATCACTGACATCATAAATAAGAGTGTTAATTGTTAAATGTTACTCTGCACTTACTCCCCATGTAGGACCCCTGTCCTTATTGAGTTGTACTATGAGAATTAACTGCTAAACTTGTTCTCAAACAGTACTTTATATATTGTGTGTGTGGAGGGTACAAACTGTCGAAACCTTTACTTAGTACAGAGTTGGTCTTCTCTATATAAAGTTAATTAAAAATGAATCTTGATGAAGAATGGGATGGGAGAGAGTAGGAGGTGGGACAGGAGTAGGGATGAGAGGGCGGGAATAGGAGGAAGAACCACTATATTCCTAAAGTTGTACCTATGAAATTTGCAATAATTAAATAAAAGCTTAAAAAATATAAACCATGGCAGGCTGGTGCCATGGCTCACTTGGTTAATCCTCCGCCTGTGGCACCGGCATCCCACATGGACACCAGGTTCTAGTCCCAGTTGCTCCTTTTCTAGTCCAGCTCTCTGCTCTGGCCTGGGAAGGCAGTGGAGAATGGCCCAAGTGCTTGGGCTCCTGCATCCTCATGGGAGACCAGGAGAAAAAAAAAAAAAAAAAAAAAATATATATATATATATATATATATATAAACTATGGCACCATTTGGCATAAAGAAAATTTTTTCTAAACTGTGTCTAAACTGATTTGGTTAAGAGGTCCTGTATCTAACGTATACATTTTTTTTAAAAGATGTATTTTATTTATTTGAAATACAGAGTTACAGAGAGAAGTAGAGACAGAGAGAGAGGTCTTCCATCCGCTGGTTCACTCCCCAGACGGCCATGACGGCCAGAGCTGCACAGATCCGAAGCCAGGAGCCAGGAGCCTCTTCCAGGTCTTCCAAGCGGGTGCAGGGGCCCAAGGACTTGGGCCATCTTCTACTGCTATCCCAGGCCATAGCAGAGAGCTGGATCAGAAGAGGAGCAGCTGGGACTAGAACCAGCACCCATTTGAGATGCTGGTACCTCAGGCCAGTGCTTTAACCCACTGCACCACGGCACCAGCCCCCATTATTTTTTTTATTATATATCATATAAGTGCCACTTTAAGAACTCTAAAGTCATTCACTGAAATGGAACTGTTAAAAATCACTTTTCTAATCTAACAGTATAAAAAACCAAGAAGAGTTTATTTTACAAACTGCTCTAATTTACACAATTTATTTTTAAGAGGATAAAAAGTCAAGTAAATTCAAGTGTGCATCTGTGATACTTTGGGCTAAGCAGATTTTTCAAAGAGTTCATTCATTTATTCATTATTTCAATTACTAGGAGCTTACTATCTACCTTACTCTGTTCTGCTAGGGTTGCAAGAATGCAGAAATAATTAAGATTAGATCCTTCCTTCTGATGCATGTAAACAAGAGGAAATCAACAACTCATTACAAAGGGAGTAACACCAAGGAATAACAAAAAGATGGAAAGAATCAAATCAACACTGGAGAATAAACAGAATGTTTTGTTTTGCAATCTCAAGGATAGCAGGTGGGAGAACGGTTAGTAAAATCTTTTGATGTTACTAATACAAGTTGAATATCCTTTATCTGAAAACTCATAGTGTTTCAGATTGCACTTTTTCAGATATTGTTAACACTGGCATACACTTTACTAGTCGATCATTCCCGATCTGAAAATCTAAAACCTATGGAGTATCTCAGTGATCAAAAAGTTTTAAATTTTGGAACATTTCAAATTTGGGATTTGTGGATTTGAAATGCTCAATTTGTATTTTAATTCAGCAGCACTGAAGGATGAAGATAATATTCTCACATTGCTTAAAAACAAAAATAATCTTGTTATGAGAACTTAAGAAAGCAAACATTCTGCAAGTGTCTCTTTTCAAAATATGAACTCTAGAAGAGTAAGAATGATTATAAAATGTATGGTCTTAATCATTTCTATATATTAATTATTTCTGTACATTGGGCCCAAAATTCCTTTAATCCTTTGAAAACTTTGAAAATTGTTTATATATTTTCAAAGTTAGTTTATTCAAAAAAGTAAAAACTGAAATATCATATTAAACATACAATAAATGATATGTGCCAAATATCTTCTGTTTTCTTATACCTATGTTACATGATTTATGCTCACTGTCTACACCATTACAAAAATTCTTTGAATACTGTTAACTATGAGGAAACTAAGAATAGAATTATTAAATTACTTACTCAAAAAATACATGTATTGACATAGGGATGAGAACCCAGAATTGTGTTAGCTTTAGTAACACCCTAGCAAGTAGACATCTTAATTGATAACTGCTTCCTACTTTTAAGAGAATGTAAATGAAAAAGCACCTCTCTATTTTAAATATATATACATATATTTGTTTATTTTATTTATTTTAAAGGCAGAGAGAGAAAGATACAGAGTTCTTCCATATGCTGGTTCACTCCTCAAACATAAACAACCAGAGCTGGGCTCATCCAGGCCAAAGCCAGGAGCTCAGGACTCAAATCAGTTCTCCTATGTGGATGGCAGAAACTCACTTAAAATCCATCATTGCTGCCTTCCAGGGTGTAATGTAACAAGAACACAGAAATGGAAGCAAAGCCAGGACTAGAACCCAGGTACTGTAATAGGTGATGCAGGCATCAGAAGCAACTTTTTTTTTTTTTTTTTATCTTTTATTTAATGAATATAAATTTCCAAAGTACGACTCATGGGTTACAATGGCTTCCCACCCCATACCGTCCCTCCCACCCACAACCCTCCCCTTTCCCACTCCCTCTCCCCTTCCATTCACATCAAGATTCATTTTCGATTATCTTAATATACAGAAGATCAGCTTAGTATACTTTAAGTAAGGATTTCAACAGTTTGCTCCAACACAGAAACATAAAGTGAAAATTAATAGATGATTTTTTTTAAATGATGATGAAATCAGATCAGACCTATTGTCATGTTTAATCCCAGTGAGAGTCAAGTTGGGAGTTGATAATTTCTTTTCTTTTTTTTTTTTTTTTACAGAAGATCAGTTTAGCATACATTAAGTAAAGATTTCAATCGTTTGCACCCCCATAGAAACACAAAGTGAAATATACTGTTTGAGTACTCGTTATAGCATTAAGCCTCAGTGTACAGCACGTTAAGGACAGAGATCCTACATGAGGAGTAAGTGCACAGTGACTCCTGTTGTTGACTTTACCAATTGACACTCCTGTTTATGGCATCAGTAATCTCCCTATGCACCAGTCATGAGTTTCCAAGGCTATGGAAGCCCCTTGAGTTCTCCGACTCTTATCTTGTTTAGACACGGTCATAGTCAAAGTGGAGGTTCTCTCCTCCCTTCAGAGAAAGGCACCTCCCTCTTTGAAGACCTGTTCTTTCCACTGGGATCTCACTCACAGAGATCTTTTTGCCAGAGTGTCTTGGCTTTCCATGCCTGAAATACTCTCATGGGCTTTTCAGCCAGATCCGAGTGCCTTTAGGGCTGATTCTGAGGCCAGAGTGAGAAGCAACATCTTAACTGCTGTTCCAAATGCCTGTCCTGTTCACTATTTAAAAAAAAAAAAAAAAAAAAAAAACAACTTCAAGACAACAGACTGAACAACTATAAGGTTTCCTTGATCCAATAAAATTCCACCAAAAACAAGTGTTAAGAATCAAAAAGTTACTAAAAACACATGAGGAGATTAGGGGGCAGAATTCAACAGACAAGATACTTCAACAAAGCTTTTAGAAGACAGAGAACATTATATGCTTTAGGCTAGCATTTCTTTCTCTTTTTAAAGATTTATTTAATTGGAAGGCAGACTGATAAGGGAGATCTGGAGAGAGAGAGAGATAGTCAGAATGAAGTCATGAGCCAGGATCTACATTTAGGTCTCCCATACAGGTGGCAGGGGCCCAAGAATTTGGGCCATCTGCTACTATCTTCCCAGGCATATTAGCAGGAGGCTGGATCCAAAGTGGAGCAGCTGAGATTTGAACCTGCATTCTGATATGAAATGCAAGCACCCCAACAGTAGCTTAATGCACTGAGCCACAATGCCAGCCCACCCAAGCCAGTGTTTCTCAACCTGATTTCGTCTCGGAGAACATCTAGTATATCTGAAGATATGTTTGGTTTCCACAAGGGAAGTGGTTCATGGTCGTGGCTGTAGAGTACAGAGCAGCCATGATGCTGTTAAACATCTTACATTTCACAAGACTGCCCATCACAAAAAAGAATGATCCAGACTAAAATGTCAGTTGTGCCAAGACTGAAAAGTTTTACTTTAGGTGGAAGGTATATGGATGAGAAAGCGGCCAATTTGGTACAAAGAACTCAAAAAAGGTTTATTTTTCCTCACTATATTGCAGAAGGTCAGCATGAGGTAAAAGGCTGGAGACAGGACTAGCTGAAGTTATGTAACAAACCAACAGATTTCTCCCAACTCTGAACAGATACTAAGACTTATTTCTCAGGCAAAAGAATGAATGCTAATTAAATAAACTGAACAGCCTGAAGACAAGACTATAATTCTTCCATCAGAGACATGTAGGAGAAACTAACGACCTCTCTACTGGATCACTCCAAGCAGAATTTACTAATGAATAATTCTCTTGAGTTCCTATAGAGCATTTTATTTTAATGTCTCACTGTGAAATGACTAAACAAGAAAATTAAGAAATAACTACAAAATGAAAGGTAGATCCACCAAAAAAAGATGATTTGATAAATTATAAACATGTTCCCACTCTGGCCTCAGAATCAGCCCTGAAGGCATTCGGATCTGGCTGAAAAGCTCTTGAGACTTTCCCAGGCATGGAAAGCCAAGACACTGTGGCAAACAAACAAACAAACAAACACCTAAATGAAAGATCTCTGAGTGAGATCCCAGCAGAAAGAACGGGCCATCAAAGAAGCAGGTACCTTTCTCTGAAGGAAGTAGAGAACTTCCACTGTGAATATGGCATTGTCTAAATAAGATTGGAGTTTGTGAACTCAAGAGGCTTCCATAGCCTTGGCAGCTCATGAGTGATTATTAATGTCATAAACAAGTGTCAATTGTTAAATCAACAACGGGAGTCACTGTCCACTTACTCCCCATATAGGATCTCTGTCCTTAATGTTTTTGTACTATGAGAATTAACAGTAAAACTAGCATTCAAACAGTGCTTTATACTTTGTGTGTCTGTGCGGGTACAGTCTGTTGAAATCTTTACTTAGTATATACTAAGTTGATCTTCTGTATATAAAGATAATTGAAAATGAATCTTGATGTGAATGGAATGGGAGAGGGAGCGGAAGATGGGATACTTGCGGGTGGGAGGGAGGTTATGGGGTAAAAAGCTGCTATAATCCAAAAGTTGTACTTTGGAAATTTATATTTATTAAATAAAAGTTTAAAAATAAATAAATAAATATGCTCCCAAGTTTTTAAATCATTAAGTTAATGAAAATTTTTTAACATCAAGAAAATATTCTAAGAACAAAAACAATGTCTAAAAAACATGAAACAGAGAATATTTTACAGTAAATAGGAGTTGTAGTAATAGTAATAGGAAAGAAAAAAAGAGAGTGAATCTATTGAAAAGAAAAGAAAATTACCAAAAGTTGATAAACAGGTCTCAAGACTGAAATAAGGCCCATATACAGAGAAATATGAATGAAAACTTCAGTGTAATAGTTTGAAAATTCATGGATAAAGAGACTAATTACGGACATGCAGTGAATATGCTACAAATGCAAAAGGAGGCAATTACTAGCTACAGGGAAAACAAATAGCTGCAGAGAAAAGAAAACAGAATGCTGGTATACTATTTAGCTCTCAGTACAAAATATTAACCTGCCATAAGGAGTCAAACGGTGATTACAGAGTTTAAGTAAAAGTAAGTTAACCGGGGCTGGCACTGTGCTGTAGTAGGCTAAGTCTCTGCCTGCAGCACCAGCATCCCATACGGGCGCCAGATGGTGTCCCAGCTGCTCCTCTTCCAATCCAGCTCTCTACTATAGCCTGGGAAAACAGTAGAAGATGGCCCAACTGCTTGGGCCCCTGCACCAGTGTGGGAGACCTGGAAGAAGCTCCTGGCTCTTGATCTGCCCAGCTCACGGTGTTGTGGTGATCTGGAAAGTAAACCAGTGGATAGAAGACCTTTCTCTCCCTCTCTCCCACTCTGTCTGTAACTCTGCCTCTCAAATAAATAAATAAATATTCTCCAAAAAAAAAAAAAAAAAAAGGCAAGTTAACCTCATTTGAACTATAAAGGGTAAGAATGTGTATATGGATGTATTTGTGTGTGAAAGGGTGAAAAATATTAATTCTTCATCTATCTAAGAAGTCAACAGACAGAAGGTGTTAAGAACTGGTGAATCACCCTCCAATGGCCACCGCGGCCAGCGCGCTGCGGCTGGTGCACCACGCTGATCTGAGGGCAGGAGCCAGGTGCTTTTCCTGGTCTCCCATGGGGTGCAGGGTGCAAGGACTTGGGCCGTCCTCCACTGCACTCCCTGGCCACAGCAGAGAGCTGGCCTGGAGGAGGGGCAACCGGGACAGAGTCCGGAGCCCCGACCAGGACTAGAACCTGGTGTGCCAGTGCCGCAAGACGGAGGATTAGCCTAGTGAGCCTTGGCGCAGGCCTTTGTGTAGGGTTTAAGGCAGTGGTCTTGCTTCATACCTGCATGCAAAGATTCAATTTTTCCAACATGATCTCCTGAAAAGACTGTCCTTGTTCCAAGGAGTGGTTTTAGCTCATTTGTCAAAGATTAATTGGTTGTAGGTGGGTGGTTCAATTTCTGATGGTTGTATTCATTTCATTGGTACACATGTGTATTTTTGTGGCAGTACCAGGCTATTTTGATTATAATTGCCCTGTAATATGTCTTGAAATCTGGTATTGTGATATCTCTGCCTTTCTTTTTATTGTTGAAGATTGGTTTAGCTATTCAGGGTCTCTTGTGCTTGCATACGAATTTTAGGTTCAGTTTTTCTAGATTTGAGCATGGCTTTGGTGTACTGATTGGTATCACATAAAATCTTAAGTGCTTAAGGTAGTATAGACTTTTTGATATTAATTATTCTAATGCATGAACATGGAAGACTTTTCCATTTTTTGGTGTGTTTTCCTGTATTTCTTTCCTTGATGTTTGGAAATTTTCATTACAGTGATCTTTTACATCCTTGACTAAATTTATCCCAAGGGATTTAAAATTTTTTGTTGGTGTCGTGAATGGCACTGATCTTACAAATTCTTTCCCAGCCATGGCGTTGTTAGTGTATATAAATGCTATTGATTTAAAAAAAAATGTATTTATTTGAAAATCAGAGTTATACACAGAGAGAAGGAGAGGCAGAAAAAGAAATGTCTTCCATCCGCTGGTTCACTCCCCAGTTGGCCACAATGGCTGGAGCTGGACCGATTCGAAG
Source organism: Oryctolagus cuniculus (assembly GCF_964237555.1). Lineage (NCBI taxonomy): Eukaryota > Metazoa > Chordata > Mammalia > Lagomorpha > Leporidae > Oryctolagus > Oryctolagus cuniculus. The sequence goes on along the minus strand of NC_091435.1, from coordinate 67,091,781 downwards.
CCAGGAGCCGGGAGCCTCTTCCAGGTCTCCCAAGCCAATGCAGGGGCCCAGGAACTTGGGCCATCTTGTACTGCTTTCCCAGGCCATAGTAGAGAGCTGGATTGGAAGTGGAGCAGCGGGGACACTAACCAGCACCCCTATGGGACACCAACACTGCAGGTGGCGGCTTTACCTGCTATGCCACAGCACTGGCCCCAATCCTATTGATTTTTGTGTGTTGACTTTATTTCCTGTAAATTTGCCAAACTCTCTTATGAGTTCCAATGGTCTTTTAGTGGAGACTATTTTTGCCCCCTATATACAGCATCATGTCATCTGCACACAGGGATATTTTGACTTTGCCCTTTCCAATTTGTACCCCTTTGATTTCTTTTTCTTGCCTAATGGCTCTGGCCAGAACTTCCAGAACTATGTTGAATAGTAATGGTGAGAGTGAACATATTTGTCTGGCTCCAGATCTTAATAAAAATGCTTCCAGCTAGTCCCCACTCAAAAAAAAAAAAAAAAAAAAAAAAAAAAAAAAAAAAAAAAAAACCCTGGTGAATCAAAAAGTAACAATTTAAGATCTAGATTGGTAACTACCAGAAGAAATTGCTAAAATTACTAACATAGTTTCTGAGGAACATAACTGAGGGAGCAGGATGATGGGAGAAGTAGGACAGGAACACACTTTAAATCTCTCATTTAACTGAATTTCTCAGCTATTATAATCATGTGTTACAGCAATAAAAACATTTGAATATACATAAAGAATACTTTTCACTTCTACATAATTTGTCTTTGGAAGTACATAACTTTACCTGCTCCACACAGATTTGAAGGGTGGTGGATTTGCATCAGCATTACACTTCAGATTAACACCTTTTCTTCCTACAAACCAATTTCCATCATACCCTGTTACTGAAACTTCAGGAGCATCTAGAAAATAAATGCATGATAGGACAGATGATCTCTTGTTACATTAAGTGCAATATATAATGATAAAGTATTGACATATTAAACTTTAGAAAAACAGGAATCATTTTTCCTTACTCTAACATGTATATTCAATATACAAAAACTATTCTATAAATATTAGTTGATTAAAAGAATGGACAATGAGTGAGTACTCCAAAACTACACAACTATAACCAAGTATAGTTCTACTTATTAGAGATACCAAATCTAAGAGTATTCATAAGCCTTTAACCAGCAAAAGCAAAATATAGGAAGAGTCCTATTATGAGACATAGGAATACATGAACAAAATAATTAAATAATGAGACAAGATTTTTTTTTAAGTTCCATGTAGTACCAAGTTACAATATAAAACTGTTTAAACAATGAGGTTACACCTCACCCCAGTTAGAATGGCTTACATACAGAAATCAACTAACAAAAGATGCTGGCAAAGATGTGGGGAAAGAGGCACACTAATCCACTGTTGGTGGGAATGCAAACTGGTAAAACCACTATGCAAGACAGTTTGGAAATTCCTCAAAAACCTGAATATAGCCCTACCACCTGACCCAGCCATCCCAATCCTCAGAATTTACCCAAAGGAAATTAAATTGGCAAATAAAAGAGCTATCTGCACCTCAATGTTAATTGCAGCTCAATTCACAATAGCTAAGACATGGAATCACCTTAAATGCCCATCATGGGATATGTACAGTATAGAATACTACACAGCAATGAAAAAAAAATGAAATCTGGTCATTTGCAACAAAATGGAGGAATCTGGAAAACATCATGCTGAGTGAAATAAGCCAGTTCCAAAGGGACAAATACCGTATGTTCTCCCTGATCGGTGACAACTAACTGAGCACCTAAAAGGAAGTGAAACTGACACTATGAGAAACAAAGACTTGATCAGCCCTTGTCATGACTGTTGAGGAACAGCTTACTATTTTATTCTTTTTAGTATTTTCTTGTTCTACTTAATACCATTGGTTTAACTCTTATCCCATTAAGGCAGCATGGACCAATACCATCCTTCTAGTTAAAGTGATCCGTTTAAGTTCATAATTTATCATAAAGATAGGAGTTAGTGTCAAAGGGATCACATAAATAAGACCACTGTCTGCTAATAATAACTGATAGAATTAAAAAGGACAGAACAATGGGAAGTGGGATACACAGCAGATTCGTAGAAAGGCAAATGCCCTAAACAGCATTCTGGCCTCAGATCAGCCCTTAAGGCATTCGGATCTGGCTGAAGAGCCCATGAGAGTATTTTAGGCATGGAAAGCCAAGACACTCTGGCAAAAAAAAAGACCTAAATGAAAGATCTCTGAGTGAGATCTCAGCAGAAAGAACAGGCCATCAAAGAAGGAGGTACCTTTCTCTGAAAAGAGTAGAGAACTTCCACTGTGAATATGGCATTGTCTAAATAAGATTGGAGTTTGTGAACTCAAAAAGCTTCCATAGCCTTGGCAGCTCATGACAAGAGCCTCGAGTGATTACTGACATCACAAGTAAGTGTCAATTGTTAAATCAACAATAGGAGTCACTGTGCACCTACTCCCCATATAGGATCTCTGTCCTTAATGTGTTGCACTATGCAAATTAATGGTAAAACTAGTATTCAAACAATACTTTATACTTTGTATGTCTGTGTGGGTGCAGTCTGCTGAAATTTTTACTTAGTATATACTAAGTTGATCTGTATATAAAGATAATTAAAAATGAATCTTAATGAAAAATGGAATGGGAGAGGGAGTAGGAGATGGAATAGTTTGTGGGTGGGAGGGTGGTTATGGGGGAAAAGCCGCTACAATACAAAACCTGTACTTTCGAAATTTATATTTATTAAATAAAAGTTTAAAAAAAACTGTTTAAAGAAATGTTTAATCTAGAGGAAAAAATCCCTTAAGAAATATCTAGTCAATTACAAAGATTAGATTCTTTATATTACAATTAATTTATAGTCTAGGGTGAGAGGGGCTGGCACTGTGGCGCAGTGCCTGCGGCGCCGATATCCCATATGGATGCCGGTTCTAGTCCCTGCTTGTTCTTCTCCTGATCCGGCTCTCTGCTATGGCCAGGGAAAGCAGTCAAAGACGGCCCAAGCGCTTGGGCCCCTACACCCATGTGGGAAACCCAGAAGAAGCTCCTGGCTCCCGGCTTCAGATCAGTACAGCTCTGGTCATTGTCGCTGTTTGGGGAATGAACCAGCAGATAGAACTTTCTCTCTGTCTCTGCCTCTGTCTATAACTCTACCTTTCAAATAAATTAAATAAAATCTTTAAAAAGCAACAGTTTATGGGGCTATATTGATTTGACACAGACTTCCTAAGACTATCTACTTACAACTGTAGTAAATTATCTGTGGCCTTAACCACACTAAAACATAAACTTCACCTATTCAAATAAACCCAGAAATATTATGACATATGTATAGCACAACTAATTTAATGTGTGATTATCCATACCTACCAGAAATATAAATGTATGCCCACAAACTATAAAGTCCCATACCCAGCATGCATTCAACTATTATTTTGTTTAGCTCCTAATAAGCACCAGGAACTATTCTAGGTGTTTATTAAACATTCAGATTCTGTATTCATAAAATTCACATACTAATAGTAACAGGGGAGGTGATATTTTAATTATTTAATATATTTTAAAAATCTATTTTGAGGGCCAAAAAAGAAAAGAATGTAGGTTAAGAGAGAAGGTAAGAAAAAAGAACTAATTTAGACTGGGAATATTCGTGGGGGAACTCATGAAAGGTGTCACTAACAGTTTCTTGGACATAGTGCAGGGTAAGTAGCACATGAACAAATGAAAGGTTAGAAAAAGAAAAAGTCAGCACTGAACTCTGGCAGAGAAGCTTTATCCACTAAAAAGCAGTTTATTAAGGTAGCATTATCTTAGCGATTTTAAAAAAGAAATGCCTGCATCTTATAAACATCAAGAATTATTGCTTTTCTAACTTAAAATTAGTAAGACTACATGCTGCTGAAAGAACAGTCCAGAGACGGGTTTGCTATAGCCGTTAAGACACCACTTGAGACACCCACATCCCACATTGGAGTGCCTGGGTTCAAGTCCCAGCTCTACTTCCAATTCCAGCTTCCTGCTAATGCACACCACAGTGGCCATCAGGTGATAGCTTAAGTAACTGATTCCTTGATACCCATGTGGGAGACCCAAATGGAGTTCCAGACTCCAGGTTCCACCCTGGTCTAGCCCTTGCTGTTGTGAGCATTTGGGGAAGATACAAGCAGGTAGAAGAGATCTCTCTCTTCCATCCCTCCCTCCCTCCCTATGCCTTTGAACAAAATGCAAATAAATAAAATTCAAATAATTCTTTTCAGCATTGACAAAATACATGGAATGGTAAACATGTTCTTTTAAAAAACAGTCAAGATATCTGTGAGTTTAATCTATTTTTCCTTTCTAAAATTTCACTTATTTCAAAGAGAAGTGAGAGAGAGAAATAACAGTTCCATCTGCTAATTTACTATCCAAATGCCTGTAACAACTAGGGCTAGGCCAGGCCAAAGCCAAGAGCTGGGAACTCAACCTAGGTCTCCCACATGGGTATCAGGGAATCAATTACTTAAACTGTCACCCGATGGCAATTGGAGTGTGCATTAGCAGGAAGCCGAATCAGAAGGGGAGCCAGAACTCAGGCACTCTGAAATGGGAAATGGGCATTTCAAACAGTATCTAAACCATTGTGCCCAACACTTATTCCCAATCTCTTTTTAAAAGAGAGGGAAACCACTAAAATACTCCCAAAGAATATCTCCAAATTTTCAGCAATGAATGTGCAAATATAAGACTATCTCCTTGAACTATGTTCACATGCCTTATAGGTTTCAAAAAAACAGTCATGAGTATTCTAAGAACATTTTAGGAGCAAGCCAATAAATCTAAACCATAGTTTAAAAGCTTAAAAAAAGTATTTATCTAGGACTGCATTCAATCAAATAAAAACTAACAACATTATAAATTACAGAAAATGTCAGTCATTGTTGGAAGTAAGAAAAAAAAATGTAAGAGAAACACTGACAGCACATACTACTGGGATCTGAATTTTATGAGAAAAAAAGGAAAATGCTAACAGTCTGAACAAGTACAGAAAGAAAAAAAAAATTGATTCTCCAGAGAAGTGAATTTGCTTTAGAAGCCATTGCACTAAATGTAATGAACATGTAAGATAATTAAAAATTCTATGGATATATTAAAAAACAAAATAAGAAATAAAACTTCTATAATTTGTACAGTGATGGAAATTACTGCAGAACCTAAATACTTTTCCTAACTATATCTACAGTCTGCCTACTTTTCACTATCCTACCAGCACTATCACCATTTCTTTCCTCTTTTTTAAAAGATTTATTTATTTATTTGAAAGGCAGAGTCAGAGAGAAAAGGATACAAAGATGGAAAGCTTCCATTGGTTCTCTCCCCCAAATGGCCATACAGCCAAGGCTGGGCCAGGCTAAAGCCAGGAGTCTAGTTTCTTCTAGATCTCCCACATGGGTGCAGGGCCCAAGGACTTGGGTCATCCTCAGCTTTCCTGGACACATTAGTAAGGAGCCGGTTTGGAAGAAAAAAACTGTAGGAATATGTGAATCCTAAGCATTCAAACTAAAAATATTTTGATAAGTAAATATATCAACGAAAAATGAAAATACATGACAATTCCAAAAGCAAATGTTACCGTTTACTTACACTGTATATCTAATATGAAAGAGTATCGGATATCCTTCTCCAAGGCTGGATGTTTCACAACACAAGTAATTCGCCTTCCTCTAGCAAATCTAGTTGGAAACAGCTTGTAATGGCTGACAATTGTTGCTGTTTCATTTGGAAAAGAAGTGGTGGTGGATTCCATTTCACCAAGATCTCCTTCCCAGTCAATATGTGCTACTGGTTTTCCAGTGGCTGCAATACAAATGGCTGCTACTGTTTCGTTTCCTCCATCAATTAAAGAATCAGGCCCTTTTAACAGGCTCACAGTGGGTTCAACTGTTTAAAATAAAACGAGAAATTATATTTCAATTAAGAATATATTTACATTCTTCCAAGTCACATTTAGGCATATTTCATAAGCTTAGCAACAAATGCTTATAAATATTCACACACCCACTTTGTTGGGTGATGTCAACATCAACTGCAGTCCAGGACTTAGGATAAACAAGAGGACATTTTAAAATCTGAAAATCAGAAACAGAGAGAAAGGGAAATACAGAGAATGCTATTTCCATCCACTGGTTCATTCCCCAAATGAGCGCCAGAAATTCAATGCAAGTCTCCCACAGGAATAGCATGAACCCAAGTATGTGAGTGATCACCGCTATTTCTCAGAGTCTGTATTAGCAGGAAGCTGGAATCAGAAGCCAAGAGTCTCACCTAGGCACTCTGATGTGGGACACAAGGTTTCCGATTAGTGTCTTAACCACTACACCAAACACCAGTCCCAAGTGGTCAAGATTTTATCTTTAAAGGGATGGCACTCCTTGATACAGATATACATCATTACATAGGGACAGATAAGGGTAATCCAAACTAGCACAGAAAAAATTTCTGAACTGAATCATAGTTTCCTTTACGGGATTAAAGATATCACTACTCTGGAAGGGAAAAAAGAGTGGTATTTATAAAATGTCTCATTTTATAGCAGAAAAATTCAGAGCATGAACATGCAATCTATAGTGAAAGAAAATGTTGAACAAAGCAGTGTCTGACCATATCCACTGGAGATGAAACGTGTTTTTCTTGGCCCAGTGGATAAATCAAAAATTTCATTCAAAACACTACCTTTTCCATCTATAACTTCGCATATACCTAAAAGAAATGATTAGGGCTACTAATTTTGTTCAACTTCTTGTGCTGATACTCACCCTAAAACAGAATGTCACTAACAGTTAAGTTTATTGGAATATACTACCACCTGTCTTTTTTTTTTTTTTTTTTTTTTTTTTTTTTTTTTTTTTTTGACAGGCAGAGTGGACAGTGAGAGAGAGAAACAGAGAGAAAAGTCTTCCCTGGCCGGCGCCCCGGCTCACTAGGCTAATCCTCCGCCTAGCGGCGCCGGCATACCGGGTTCTAGTCCCGGTCGGGGCGCCGGATTCTGTCCCAGTTGCCCCTCTTCCAGGCCAGCTCTCTGCTGTGGCCAGGGAGTGCAGTGGAGGATGGCCCAGGTGCTTGGGCCCTGCACCCCATGGGAGACCAGGAAAAGCACCTGGCTCCTGGCTCCTGGCTCCTGGCTCCTGGCATCGGATCAGCGCGGTGCGCCGGCCGCAGCGGCCATTGGAGGGTGAACCAACGGCAAAGGAAGACCTTTCTCTCTGTCTCTCTCTCTCACTGTCCACTCTGCCTGTCAAAAAAAAAAAAAAAAAAAAAAAGGTCTTCCCTTTGCCGTCGGTTCACCCTCCAATGGCCACCACGGCCAGCGCGCTGCGGCTGGTGCACCGCGCTAATCCGATGGCAGGAGCCAGGTACTTATCCTGGTCTCCCACAGGGTGCAGGGCCCAAGCACTTGGGCCATCCTCTACTGCACTCCCTGGCCACAGCAGAGAGCTGGCCTGGAAGAGGGGCAACCAGGACAGAATCCGGCGCCCGGACGGGGACTAGAACCCGGTGTGCCAGCGCCGCAAGGTGGAGGATTAGCCTAGTGAGCCGCAGCACCAGCCCCACCTGTCTTCTAATGTAAAAAGTTCATCAGCAGGGTAAAGCAACTGTTAACTCTCAGTGTATCCTTCATATCTCCTATTTATCTTGTCACATCTATATAAATTCCTAAGTATTCATTTCACAAATTCTTTAAAAAAATTTATTTATTTACTTGGAAGTAAGTTACAGAGAGAGAGAAAGAGAGATCTTCCAACCTCTGTTTCACTCCCCATGTGGCAACCAACAGCCAGGACTGGGCAAGGCCAAAGCCAGGAGCTTCATCCAATCTCACACATGCGTGACAGTGGCCCAAATAAATGGGTCATCTTCTGCTGCTTTTCCCAGGCGATTCGCAAGGAGCTAGGTCAAAAGTGACACAATCTGGAAACGAACCAGCACCACAGACGATGCCAGCATCACAGGCGGGAGTTTTAATTGCTAAGCCACAATGCCAGCCCTCACTTCATAAATTCTTATGTCAAGTCTATATTTTGTGCATTGAGTTTCTTTTATCTCAATGACATTTTTTTTCCACTTCCAGGATTTCTTATTTTTTTAAAAAAGATTTTATTTATTTATTTGAAAGAGCATTACAGAGAGGGAGAGACAAAAAAGTATTCCATCTGCTGGTTCACTCCCCAGATGGCAGCAATGGGCAGAGTTGGGCCAGGCAGAAGCCAGGAGCTTCTTCTGGGTCTCCCATGCAGGTGCAGGGGCCCAAAGGCTTGGGCCATCTTCTACTGCTTTCACAGGTCATAGCAGAGAGCTGGATCAAAAGAGGAGCAGCTGGGACAGAAACCAGCACCCATATGGGATGCTGGTGCCACAGGCAGAAACTTACCCTACTAAGCCACAGGGCAGGCCCCCAGAATTTCTAATGAATCTTTCAATGCTATCTGTCCTTGACCTGAATCTAATTTTGTTTCATATTTTACTTTAAGAGATTCTTGTTGCTTTAGCCAAAACTACATAGCATTATTTAGGTAAGTAGGAAAATACAGACGAAATTTTTGAGAACTAGAATTATGGAATTTAAAGTCAAAATTTGATAAGTCATATTTGAATTCTTTAATTTTAAACCTAAATTTAGATAAAAATCCAAACATTTTAAATTCTTGCAAAAAAATTTTTTGTTATAATATTCACCAATACCCCCAAAAACACAATTCAAGGACACTTACCTAGCACAGTTACAGTTGTGGAGGACTGCGCATTTCCAAGTGGGAAAGTAACAGCTTTGCATATGTATTTTCCAGAATCAGAGAATCCTATGTTATGTAGAGTAATTGTTGCATCATTAAGTGAATAGTTTTTAAACAAGACTCTTCCCTGATACTCTCCTTGAACAGAGAATCCATATTGAGGATGATGAACTGCAATAGTCTGTGAACTTTTGCCATGTATTTTCTCCCATGAAATTTGTGTTATGGTTTCATTCACTTCAATTAAACACTTCAATGAAACATTCTTTCCCCATACTGCTGTGACATGTGGCTCCACAATAATTGGTCCAGCTAAGGCACCTATGGGGGGAAAAATACCACAGTTAGAAAAAAACTATAGTTGTCAAATGTAAAAAAAGTTATGCTAACATATGAACTCCCTCCCTCCCTCCCTTCCTCTCTTTTTTGATATATATACACATATAAACACAAATGCACACAACTGTTTGACTGAAGAATGAAAAGAAATGAAAAGAGCCAGATGTTCTTTGGGCTGAATGTGAGATCCGAAGAGTGAATATGAAATAAATCAAATATCCTTCAATGTGTATTACAGTGGAAAAAGCACAAAACTGGTACCCTCCCCATCAAGCCTTTCATGAGATTCCAGCCTTGGCTGCCATCCTAACTGTTGCTTTTTGAGACCATGAAGCACGGGATCCAATGGAGCCATGGCTGGATTCTTGACACAAAAATAGAGACTGGTAATAAAAGGATGTCATTTCAGAGGTACTAAGTTTTAGGGTAAACTTTTTACACAGCAATAGATAACTTAATCACTTAAGAACTTTCAAATCAAATACAATACTGTAGGCATTTAGCATCAGCAGTTAAGATATCCTCATCACACATCCAGGTGCCTCAGTTCAATACTCAGCTCTGGCTCCTAACTTCTAACTTTCTACCACTGTAGATACTGGTCAGCAGCAGCGATGGCGCAAGAATTTGGGTTCGTACCACTCAAATGGAAGATCTGCATTGTATTCCTTTTTTCCTAGATTCCAGCTTCAGCCCAGTCCAGCCCTGATGAGAGATCTCTAGCTGTGCCCCACAAATAAATATAAATATTTTTTAAGTACAGGGGTACTTCAGAAAATTAGTTGGAGCTGGCTCTGTGGCGTAGCAGGTGAAGCCACCCATCTGGGTATGCCAAATGGGCACTGGTTGGAGACCAGGCTGCTCCACTTCCAATCCAGCACTGCTGTGGCCTGGGCTGTGGCTGTGGAGGATGGCCCAAGTCCTTGGGCTCCTGCACCAGCGTGGGAGACCTAAAGGAAGCTCCTGGCTACTGGCTCCTGGCTCCTGGCTCCTGGCTTTGGATTGGCTCAGCTCCAGCCATTGCAGCCATTTGGGGAGTAAACTAGGGATAAAGGACCTCTCTCCCTATCTCAGCCTCTGCCTCTCTGTAGCTCTGCCTTTCAAATAAAAAATAAATCTTTAAAGAAAAAAGAGATTGTTGAAAACAGAATTAAAGATAATTTTGGTGAAAAAAAAAACATAAATCCAAGCAGTCCTTTAATAATACACATTTTTCCATGAATTTTTAAAAGACCCCTCATAATACACAGATTTCAAAATTCCAGTACAGAAAAATAAACTTTTAATTTCACTTTCTACAAACTGTTTGAAGTATCTGTATCTTCTTTTGGAGGGTTCCTATAATAAATGCCTCTATAAAATTTTTTTAAAACAGATCAATTTCCAGAAAATATTAATGAAGAAATACTTATATAAATGTGTACTCACTTATTTTCTAATACAGGGTAAAGAAAAAAAAATCCCATAGGCAAAAAAGTTAAAATAACATCGAACTTCTTCCATCTAGCATTTATTTCCTTCCTAACAGCCATGAAGCAACACAATTTATTTTGAAGAAAATCAGACTAATATTCACTGGGAGAAAGGTAGGGTAGGGAAACAGAAAACGAGAGAAAGGAAGGCAGGCAGGGATCCAGGGAAGGGTTAGCTGGCATTGTCATGCAGGGGTTAACCTGCCTCTAGGGAAACCTGCAAATCCTAGTGCCAAGCAGGTTCAAGTCCTAGCAGCTCTGCCTCCAATCCAGCTTCCCCCTAGCACATTTAGAAGACAGCCACCCATGTGGGAGACTCCAATGAAGCTCCTGGCTCCAGGCTTCAGCCTGACTCAAACCTGGCCTTTGAAACCATTTAGGGAGTTACTCAACAAGTGGATGGAATCTGTCTCTCTCTCTCTTTGCTTTTCAAATAAATAAATATTTAAAAAATAATTCATGAATACTATAGCTAATCAAGATGCTGTTCACTAACAAGTACATTAGAAAACATACAAGACGTCCATAGAAAATTTACCACTCACACATAATCTAACAAGAGGAATAATCTTAAGTAAACAAAAAAGTAATAAAAAATGGAAAATTTGTACACAAGAAACAGCTGTCTTTATAGCAAAGTTTTATCTGATTGAAATTTGTAAAGGAATACAAAAGTGCAGAAGTATATATCACTGACAACATAATCAGTGTAGATAAATATTACTTTGAAAATTAATCCGAGGGCACTGTGGCATAGGCAGGTAAAGCAGGTACAGCCGCATCCTGCAGTGCCAGCATCCGCTGGTTCGAGACCCGGCTGCTCTACTTCCAATCCAGCTCTCTGCTATGGCCTGGGAAAGCAGTAGAAGATGGCCCCAGTCCTTGGGCCCCTGCACCCACATGGGAGACCCGGAAGAAGCTGCTGGCTCCTGGCTTTAGATCGGCACAGCCCTGGCCTTTGCGGCCATCTGGGGAGTGAACCAGCGAATGGAAGACCTCTCTCTCTCTCTCTCTCTCTCTCTCTGCATCTTCTTTCTCTGTGTAACTGTGACTTTCAAGTAAAAATAAATTCTTTAAAAAAATTAATCCAAGACATGTGAAAAAGTATTCAAAGTATTACAATCCTGATATTAAACCAGAAAATAGACCATTAGTGCCATGAATTTAAAATTTCCTAATACTATGAAATACCCTATTATGTATCTATAAAAAACACATATTAAGTAGGATTATTTCAAGAATGTAAGAACACTTTTAGAATATACATCACCTTGAAAGCTCATTTGCTGCTGAAAAGGCTTTAGTAAAAGCTAACACTTGCTACCTGATATTTCTTTTTAAATCTAAAAACTGAAAAAAGAAGGGTGCTTAATAATAAAATAAATTTTTCTCAAATTAGTGGTCATCATCACACTAAGATGAAAAAAGAGGCAGGACCACTAAAGAAATGATCACGACAACATTGTGCACAATTAATTACCATTGCTGAACTCAGTCTGGAAATTCAACCCAGTAAAATAAGAAAATGAAACAGTAAAGGTTAAGTATTAAAAAAGCACAGAGACAATTATTATTTGAGAAATCTAATACTCAAAAAGTTCCAGAAGATCAAGCGAAACATTTTAGAATCAATAATATGGCTGGTTTGTGAGACAGGCAAAGTAGATAAGAACAGAGACAATTATTATTTGAGACATCTAATACCCAAAAAATTGAAGATCAAATGAAGCATTTTAGAATCAATAATATGAGATAGGCAAAGTGGATAAGAACTATATATGTATAACCAACATGTTACAATAGGTGATATATTTACAAATTTACTGCAGAAAAGCTTTAATTGGTTTGTGAATAGTAATACTTAAAACACTCATGAATAAAATTGTAAAGAACCTATAAAATAATTTCTAGAATAAAAAGTCATGTCATGTTCCTGGGTGGGAAAATTTATATACCCATATATGTCAGTTTACTCTACTTGAATAAACAAATTCATTACTACACCAGTGAAAATGCTGATTAAAACATTTGGAAAAATAAGACTAAGGGGACTGGCACTGTGGCATAGTGGGTAAAGCCATCACCTACAGTGCTGGTACACTATATGGTCTCCATTTCTGGCTGCTCCACTTCTGATCCAGCTCTCTGCTATGACCTGGGAAAGTCGTAGAAGATGGCCCAAATGCTTGGGCCCCTGAATCTGCATGGGAGAATGGAAGAAGCTCCTGGTTCCTGACTCCGGATCAACCCAGCTACGGCCGCTGCAGCCAATTGGGGAGTGAACCAGCAGATGGAAGATCTCTTTCTGCCTCTTCTCTCTCTGCGTAACTCTTTCAACTAAATAAATCTTAAAAAAATAATAATAACACTAGGGAAAAAAGCCAAGAAATATTTCAAAAACAGTAATAGCCTACTGAAGGGGATGCAAAATATTAAAGTAAAAATAATGAAAAATTTGGCATTAGTATAATAAAATAGTTCAAATTTTACATTTTACCTCCATAAAATATGAGATACAACATAAAATAAGGTTAGTATTTTGATTGTGGGAATAATGAATTAATCAAGAAATGAAGAAAAAACAAGCACTATATATATTTGGAACAAAATGCCTGTTTTACAATAAACTGTTGAAAATCCAGATGGACATAAGATCTAAATATTGAAAAAAATCAGCCACATATTCCCTGTATATAAACAGATAACATTTTATACTATATCACATAACTAATTATACTTTGGGTACAGGATTACTGAGGATTAAAGAAAGAAATATTTCTTATTTTGTGTCCTTTGTTACCAAAATCATTCATAGGAAGTAACCTTCATAATACAAAGGCAAACTGCACTCTCAGGGAAGAGGTGATGAGAGAAATATTATGGATTGAATGTTTGTGTCCCCCAAAAGTCTTATGCTAAAGCCCTAATCCCAATGTGATAGTATCTATTAGTTGGGTCTTTGCATAGTTTGATGGATTGAGGTCATGAGGGTATGTACCAGTATATTAAATATCTTTACAGGAAAAGAAGAGAGATCAGAGCTCATGCTTCTGTGGTCTGTCTCTGTCTAACTCTCTGACACTTGAAGACCTAGCAGGCAGGCAATCATCTGCAGTACTGGAAGCGGGATCCCCTCAGCTACATCTGCTGGTATATGGGTCTTGAACTTCTCAGCCCCCCAGAAACATAAAAGAAATAAATGCCTGCTATTTAAATCATCCAGTCTCAAGTATTTTGTTTCAGCAGCCCAAGGTGACTAAGACAGGTAGTAGTGGAATAACCTGGAAGGGATATTGTTAACTGTGTCTCATTATAACCCAGAAAAACTATGGCCACAGGTGGGCCACCATTAGTAACGGGATTCTCAGGAAATACAGATAAAAAAGAACTCAGTGACTCAAATATGTATTTTTTAAAAAACCATATAACATGTAAGTTGGGAGTTTCTCTTTCAGATGACAGCAAAGAGAAAAACCAAGAAAAAGATTTACATACTCAACCAGAATAAAGAAATCCTTAATATAGTAAAATTAACTTTAAATTTAAGTCGTTAAAGTATCTGAATTTACAAGTAAAAAAATATTAATATAATTACCAGGTGTCATTTTCTTTTTTCATTTCTTATTTCTATGAAGAAGTGATTTTTATTCTCCAAAAAAATATTTGGAGTATATTTTTACTTCTCATAAAAATTCTTTGGTTTACGTTTCTTTGTTTCACCTTATGTTTCTTGTACTTCTGTTTCACCTCTTAATTCTTTCTTTTTTTTTTTTTTTTTTTTACAGGCAGAGTGGACAGTGAGAGAGAGAAACAGAGAGAAAGGTCTTCCTTTGCCATTGGTTCACCCTCCAATGGCCGCTGCGGCCGGCGCACTGCACTGATCTGAAGGCAGGAGCCAGGTGCTTCTCCTGGTCTCCCTCGGGGTGCAGGGCCCAAGGACTTGGGCCATCCTCCACTGCACTCCTGGGCCACAGCAGAGAGCTGGCCTGGAAGAGGGGTAACCGGGACAGAATCCAGCGCCCCGACCAGGACTAGAACCCGGTGTGCCAGCGCCGCAAGGCGGAGGATTAGCCTATTGAGCCACGGCGCCAGCCCTCACCTCTTAAATCTTTTGAGCAAGGTTTTCTACTATCCTTCAAGTATTATATATAGAGTCTGGCTCTTAGATTCCATGAACTATTGATTGCATTACTTTCATTTTAACTAATGAGTGTTATGCTTTTTTGCAAATGAAAGAGTCTAATGCATTACCATTCCTAGACTAACTCTAAAAATTAAAAACAATTTCTGAGCATGATTTTCCCTGTGGAATCTTAAAACCATAAAAAAAAAAAAAAACCAACTCTGTTGTGATTTTTAAACCACCTTATTAGAATGCCTCACTATTCAAGAACTCAAACACAGACCTATTAATCCCTCTCTCCACTTCCCTATAAGGTGTGTTTCACTACAAAGGAGAAGGGTCCTTGAGAAACGCAAATATTTACTATTATTTAAAGTAAGTTCATGATTACTAGTGATTTAAAATCTGGATACAGGAGTAAGCATTGTAGCACAGCGGGTTAAGCATCTATTGCAACATGGGGATACCATATTTGAGTGAGGGTTGGAATCCTGGTTGTGCTTCCAATCCAGCTTCCTGCTAGTGCATCTGGGAAAGCAGCAGGGAATGAACAAGGTACCTGGGCCCCTACCACCCATTTGTGAGACCTGGATGGAGTTACATACTCATGGCCACTGAAGCCATCTGGGGAGTGAGTGAGAGCTCTATCTCTCCCTTTCTCCTTCTCTCCCTCCCTCTTCCTTCCTCTCCCTCACAGCCTTTGTGTCACTTTGCCTTTCAAATAAATACAACTCTTTGGGGGAAAAAAAGCTGGAATATAAAGATACTAAGGGACACTAAAGAACTGAATATTCCATAATAGCAAGACTCAAACCTTGTCATAGGTTTGCCTGGGTACTGCACACTCTAGGAATCAAGGAAAACCACAGTAAAACAGAATGTTCTGTTTCTGCTCTGTATGTCTACTTGATTTGCAGCTTTTGTATCATTAGGTAATTAACTGAATTGAACTTAACTTTTGAGAGAAAGGGAGAAAGGGAGAGAGGGAGAGAGGGAGAGAGGGAGAGAGGGAGAGAGGGAGAGAGGGAGAGAGGGAGAGGGAGGCTTCTTTCCCTACCTGTATAGCTCCATGAAAACACCATAACCACGAAAACACCATAACCACAAAAACACAACTCTCTGAAGTCTTGGTTCCTATTTGAACAGGTATCCATTCAGTCACTATTCACAGAGTTCACAGAGGTTAAAAAGCATTTCTTTTAAGATTTTATTTATTTATTTGAAAGGCAGAGTTACAGAGAAGCAGAGGAAGAGAGAGAGAGAGAGAAAGAGAGAGAGGTCTTCCATCCGCTGATTCGTTCCCCAGATTTCCGCCAAGGGCTGGAGCTGTGCCGATCCAAAGGCAGCAGCCAGCCAGGAGATTCCTCCAGGTCTCCCACTCTCTTTGTATCTCTACCTCTAAAATAAATAAATAAAAATATTAATTCTAGTCACTAAAATCATCCAGTACAATCAGGCAAGAAAAATAAATAAATGGCATCCAGAGAAGAAAGGAAGAAATTAAGTGTCTTTATTTACAGAAAACACAACCATCTGTGTAAAAAATCAAATGTAACCTATAGAAAAACAACCACAAAAAGTGTTTTGCATTGACAGTGGTGGTCCGTAAGAAGGAAGTCATATACAAATCAACTGAATTTCTATATACTGTAGTAAAAATTCAGAAAATGAAATTTTTTAAATATCATTATTTAGTGAAAGATCTCTGCAAGTGAGATCCCAGCAGAAAGAACAGGCCATCAAAGAAGGAGGTACCTTTCTCTGAAGGGAGGAGAGAACTTCCACTTTGACTATGACCTTGTCTAAATAAGATCAGTTTGTGAACTCAAGAGGCTTCCATAGCCTTGGCAACTCATGACAAGAGTCTAGGGTGACTACTGACGCCATAAACAAGAGTGTCAATTGTTAAGTCAACAACAGGAGTCACTGTGCACTTACTCCTCATGTAGGATCTCTGTCCTTAATGTGTTGTCCAATGTGAATCAATGCTATAACTAGTACTGAAACAGTACTTTATACTTTGTGTTTCTGTGTGGGTGCAAATTGTTGAAATCTTTACTTAATATATACTAAATTGATCTTCTGTATATAAAGATAATTGAAAATGAAAAAAAAATAACAATTTAGAATAGCACCACTCTCCCTCCAAAAAAAAAAAAAAAAGAAGAAGAAGAAATAAGGATGAAATAGTTAGGGATAACTCTGAACAAGTGTGTGGGGGGGGCGGGTGTGGGGGTGTGGGACTAAATACTTTAAACTCAAAACTTGCTGAGAATAATTAAAGATCTAAATAAATATACTTTATTCATGAGTCAGAAGACCCCTTTTTTTTTTTTAAAGATTTATTTATTTTTTGAAAGTCAGTTACAGAGAGAAAGGAAGAGACAGACAGACAAGGATTTTCCATCCTCTGCTTCACTCCCCAGACTATCATAATGGGCCAGGCCGACGCCAGAAGCCAGGAAATTCTTCCAGGTCTCCCAAGTGGATGGCACTTGGGCCATAATCCAATGTTTTTCCTAGGCCAACAGCAGGGAGCTGGATAGGAAATGGAGCAGCCAGGATCCAAACTGGTGCTCATATAGGATGCCAGTGTCACAAGTGGTAGTTTTTACCCAGTACACCATAATGCTGGCCCCCTCAATATTCTTGACATTAATTGTATCTAAATTGATCTATAGATTCAATGCAATCAAAACCCCATCAGGCCTTTAATAGAAATTGACAAGTTGTTTCTAAAATTTTTATGAAAATGCAAATTTTTGTGACCTTGTGTTAGGCAGATGCTCATATTTTGTAGATATGGCAGTAAAAGTATAATCAGTGGACTTCATCAAAATTAAAAATTTTTGTTCATCAAAAGATACTCGATCTACTCACTGGGAGAAAATCTTAGCAAAAATGTATTATCTGGAGGCTGACGCTGAGTAAAGCTGCAGCCTGCAGTGCTGGCATCCCATACAGGCACTGGTTCAAGTCCTGGCTGTTCCACTTTTGATCCAGTTCTCTGCTATGGCCTGGGAAAGCAGAAGATGGCCCAAGTTCTTGGCCCCTGCACCTGTGTGGGAGACCCAGAAGAAGCTCCTGGCTTTGAATTGGTTCAGCTCCAGCCATCGCAGCAATTTGGGAAGTGAACCAGCGGATGTCTCTGCTTTTGCCTTTCTGTAATTCTACCTTTCAAATAAATAAGTAAATTTTTTTTAAAAAGTATTATCTGGGAAAAGATTTATATCTGATGAGAATAAAAATACATAAAGAACTCTAAAAACTTCATAAGAAAATAAGCTAACAAAGTGAGCAAAAGATTTGACTTGATACATCACCAAATACATGAATGAACTCAGGAAAAGATGCTCAATATCATAAGGAAAATGCAAAGTAAGATCACAAAAAATTCCACCATTTACCTATTAGAATGGTTAAATAATAAAAAAAAAAAAACCTGACAAAATCAATTGTTGGGAGAAAAACTGTATGAATTATATGAATTAGACCTGTCCTGCATTGCTGGTTGCACTGTAAAATAGTGCAACCACACTGAAAGATACTTGGCAATTTCTAAAAGTTAAACGTGTATCTTATGATCCACTCATATTACTCTTGTGCCTTTACTCATTAGAAAAGGAGGCATACGTTCATATACAATGCCTTGTACATATTCATAGAAACTTTATTAATAATAACCCAAAACTGGAAACAACCCAAATGTCCATCAATAAGTGAATGAATAAACAAACTGTGGTATACTCATAAAATGAAATAGTATCTGCAATAAAATGGAATACCTAGTCACTTTCCTATATACTGACAGTAAACAAGTGAAATCTAAAATTTAAAATACATTATCATTTACATTAGCAACCTTAATACTGAAATACTTAAATTCTTCTGAGTTCTACAAATTTTTCTTACATTTCCTATTTCTGTGGGTCTGATTTTTCCTTTAGTGCCCTTTCATTAGAAAAATTCAACTCATCTAAGATCCATCTTAAGGGCTGGCACTGGGGCACAGTGGGTTAACGCTCTGGCCTGAAGTGCCAGCATCCCATATGGGCGCCGATTCGAAACCCAGCTGCTCCACTTCCGATCCAGCTCTCTGCTATGGCCTGGGAAAGTAGTAGAAGATGGTCCAAATCCTTGAGCCCCTGCACCTGCGTGGGGGACCCAGAGGAAGCTCCTGGCTCCCGGCTTCGGCTCAGCGCAGCTCTGGCCATTGCAGCCAAATGGGAAGTGAACCATCAGATGGAAGACCTCTCTCTCGCTCTGCCTCTTCTCTCTCTGTGTGACTCTGACTTTCAAATAAATAAATAAATCTTAAAAAAAAAAAAAAAGATCCATCTTAAATGCTGCAATTCACCCACAAATTACCTACACAAAATTAGAAGCAGTTTATGTTTAGCAGAAGGAAAAATTCATTTCCAGATATAGTTTTTCTTACTCTCTATATTTCTGTCATTTCAAAGTCTCATTTTAAGTTTGTACCAATTTGGTGACTTATGAAAGTGATGTGTCTCAATTTGCCTTGGAATGTTTAGGTTTACAACTGTTATTCTGGCATAATGTTGTCATTCTGAAAAATATTTTGGCTTGAATTTCAAATTATATGAGAACTCTATAACATCCATTGCCTTGTACATTTTATTTCCTCTTTATATTCTCAATTCTTGGATGTCAGAGGCTCTACTACTTTCTAAATTATAGTAAACAGTGGTTAATATTCAATGATCGAAACTCAATTAAATTTGAGTTTAAACTCAATTAATATTTGAGTTCTTAGTATCTGCATTGCACCCTATATTTTGTTCATATTCATTTACTTCTTTTTCTGAATTTTTCTTAGATTATCTAGTCACTTAACCCCAATGCTTATCAATTTTACACCAGCCTTAACTCTAAGGTCAGTCCAGCAAAATCTTAATTCTAAATCCCAGTCCCACACATTCTGTGAACTTAACTCTCAGCATTAGTTTTATCCGAACCTCAAACAATTCTAGCAATTCTTTCTTCAGTGCTTAATTGGTGCCCATTCAAGCACTTGAGTGTTGTAAGTTTTATGGAAACCTTTTTAATTCAGTGATAAAAGTCCATTTTATAGGTTATAAAACAGGCTCAAGTACCAAGAGTCACATTGGTAGTAATTTAAAAATTTGTGCATTCTTCAATTTGTGTTAGTTTGGCTCCAAAGTTCTTGAGGGTTGTGTTTTTTTTTTTTTTTTTAATTCTACCCTGATATACATCCATGGCTTTAAGTTGTATTCTTAGGCTTGGGTGATAATAAGCCCCATCTGCTTGTTTACAGATGCTCCCTTTGAAACAATAAACTTGAGTTTTTGGATTATTCATGTATGTTGGTTTCACAGGTACTTCTAGAAGTTCGTGAAAAAGCAGAATTAAAAGACAAGTTTATTTTGGTGCAAAATTATTTTGAAATCCATGCACAATTTACATTTTTCCATATTTTGATGACCCCTCATACATGTATATGTAAAATTTTACCTGGCTCATTACAGAAGGATATTATGTATGAGAATTACATGAATGTCTTCAAAGCACTAACTCTTCTTGTATCCTTCCAAGTAAGCAGTTACCTGCTTTCTGTCACTTTAAAGTGGTCCACTTCCTAGTGTTTTAAGTAAATGGAATCCTACCATATGTACTTTTCTGTGTGACTTCTTTTGGCACAATTATTTTCAGATTCATGTGGTGGCAGGCATGTGTAAGTTTATTTCTTGTACTGCTCTGTAGTATTTTACTGTATAGGTATTCCTTTTGTTTAAAAAGCTTTATATTTTAGTGTTTTCATTCACAGCAAAACTGAATAAAAGATTCAGAGTATCCCCATATTCCCTGCCCTCAAGCACTTTCCTACTAACAGCAGCCTATGCCAGACTGGCATATTTGTTATACTTGAGGAAGCTACACTGACACACTGTTATCACCCAAAGCTATTAGTTTACATTAGGATTTACTCTCAGTGATGTATATTCCATGGGTTTTGACAACTGTATAATTAATTTGAAATAAAAACATTATCATTAACATTAGCAACCTTTACAATGTAATGCCTAATAAAATGTACACAAGTTCTATATGCAGAAATCTACAAAACTCTCAAGGAATCAAAGAAATAGTAAATAGGAGGGATGTTCTATGATGATGGACAGCAAGACTCACTATATTCAAGATGTCAGTTCTTTCCATCTATATATTCAATGCAAACCAAATCAAAATCTCTGCAAGTTATATGGTGGATATAAACAAATTGGTTGTAAGGTTTACACAGAGAATCAAAATATCTAGAATAATTATCACACTATGGACGGAGAGACTCAACAATGG
Organism: Oryctolagus cuniculus; assembly: GCF_964237555.1. Taxonomy (NCBI): domain Eukaryota; kingdom Metazoa; phylum Chordata; class Mammalia; order Lagomorpha; family Leporidae; genus Oryctolagus; species Oryctolagus cuniculus. The sequence goes on along the minus strand of NC_091435.1, from coordinate 67,070,692 downwards.
ACCAACACCATCTGTTTCCTAGGTTTACTATAGGGGTAGGCACTGTGGCACACCAAGGAAGAAAAACCAGAGACTCACAGAAACAAAAAATGCAAGGTAAATTCATAGAAGCCAGGCTGGGCCGGCGCCACAGCTCACTAGGCTAATCCTCCGCCCGGTCAAGGCGCCGGATTCTTTCCTCGTTGCTCCTCTTCCAGTCCAGCTCTCTGCTGTGGCCCAGGAGTGCAGTGGAGGATGGCCCAGGTCCTTGGGCCCTGCACATGCATAGGAGACCAGGAGGAAGCACCTGGCTCCTGGCTTCGGATCAGCGCAGCGTGCCGGCCACAACGCACTGACCATAGCGGCCATCTGGGGGGTGAACCAATGGAAAAAGGAAGACCTTTCTCTCTCTCTCTCTCTCTCTCTCTCTCTCTCTCTAACTCTGCCAGTCAAAAAAAAAAAAAAAAAAGTCAGGCTGAGGAGGAGGGAGGCATGCCCTTTGCCCATCCGGAGCTAAGAGCCTTATCAGTCAAACTATAAATAATCAGCAGAGAAAACAGGAAATTCTGTAGGGTGAAAATATAGGAAGCCAAAATAATTAGCAGGAATTTTTTGGGGAAAATTCATCTGCAGTTCACAGAGAAAAGTGGAAAAAAGAAATCACATATGCAGAAAGAATAATTAGGACCAGCGCTGTGGTGCAGCAGGTAAAGCCATCACCTGCAGTGTCGGCATCCCATATAGGCACCAGCTCGAGTTCTGGTCACTCCACTTCCCACCCAGCTCCCTGTTAATGTGCCTGGGGAGATGGCCAAGCCTTTGGGCCTCTGCACCCACGTTGGAGATCCAGAGGAAGCTTCTGGCTCCTGGCTGCAGATCAGCCCAGCTCTGGGTCATTGTGGCCATTTGGGGAGTGAACCAGCAGATGAAAAACCTCTCTGTCTCTCTCTGCCTCTGCCTCTCTTTAACTCTGCTTTTCAAATAAATAAATAAATAAATCAGTTTTTTAAAAAAATCCTTAAAAAAAGAAATAAAGAATAATTAGAAGATGTGAACCTGTGAATGCAATCTTTATTTGGAAAATGTAATTAAGAGCCTCAGGATAAGATCACCCAGGATTATCTGTGTAGACCTTAAATCCAATGACATGGGACCTTACAAAAGACACAGAGAAGACAGAGAGTAAGAAAGTGAAGTCCATGAAATGACAAAGGGAGGCATTGGAGTTACGCAAATCAGAAACCAAGGAACCTCAGTAGCCAGCAAAAGCTAGAAGAAACAAGGAATGGAGTCCTCCCTGCAGCTACTGGCGGGAGCATAGCCTTGCCAACACCTTGTTTTCTGCAATTTCACACTCCAAAACTATGAAATAAATTTGTTTTTAGTTACCAAGTTTACCACGATTAGTTACAGCAGCTCTAGAAATGTACTAAAATAGACTACTCAGCTAAACAAGGCATAAGATAAGAATGTCAGGAACAATGACAATACAAATGCAAACAGAAAAAATGCTTAGACTTGTTAATGACTCGCAAGTCCTAGAATCAACTCAAATTGTTCCTACTAGCAGTTGACATGTTCCTACATATACAGACTCTAAGACACTATTGGAGCTCATAAAAGAGTTTGATAAAGTAGCAGGATACAAAATTAACACACAAAAATCAATAGCCTTTGTATACACAACACTAGGGCTGAGAAAGAACCTCTAAGACCAATCCTATTCACAATAGCTACACACACACACACAAAAAAATGAAAACCCTTGAATAAATTTAATCAAGGAGGTAAAAGATCCCTGTGATGAAAATTACAAAACATTAAAGAAAGAAATCAAAGACAAAAAAAGGGAAAAATCTTCCATGTTCATGGATTGGAAGAATTAATACCATCAAAATGTACATACTACCAAAAGCAATGTACAGATTCAATGTGATCCCAATCAAAATACCAATGGCATTCTTCTCAGTTTTAGGAAAAAAACAATACTAAATTTCACGTGGAGGGGCAGCACAGCAGGTTAAAGCCCCAGCCTGCAGCGTCAGCATCCCAAATGGGCGTTGGTTTTAGTGCAGGATGCTCCACTTCCAATCCGGCTCCCTGCTAATACATTTGGAAAAGCAGCAGAGCATGGTGAGTCCTTGCATCCATCCCTGCACCTACGTGGAAGACTCAGAAAAAGCTCCTGGCTCCTGGTTTCAGATCGACTCAGCTCCAGCCACTGTGGCATCTGGGGAGGGAACCAGCGGATGGAAGACTCTGTCTACCTGCTTCTGTAATTCTGTCAAACAAATAAAACAACTCTTAAAAGAAAAAAATCATATGGAAACACAAAACACTGAATAGTTAAAGCGATCTCAAACAACAGAAACAAAGCCTGAGGCATTACAATACTAGATTTCAAAACATACTATAGGACAGTTATAATCAAAACAGCCTGGAACTGGCACAAAAATAGACATATAAACCAATGGAACAGAGTAGAAACTCCAGAAGTCAATCCACGCACTTACATACAACCAACTAATCTTGACAAAGGGGCTAAAAGCAACCCCTGGAGGAATGACATTGTCTTCAACAAATGATGCTGCAAAGATTGGATCTCTACATCAGAAGTATGATACAAGGCCCCTACCTTACACCTCACACAAAAATCAACTCAAAAGGGATCAAGGATCTAAATCTACAACCTGATACAATTAAGTTACTAGAGAACATTGGCAAAACTCTGCAAGACATTGGCACAAAAACTTCTTGGAAAACCCAGAAGCACAGGCAATCAAAGCCAAAATTGACAAAAGGGGGTTACATCAAGCTGAGAAGTTTTTGTACTACAAAAGAAACAATCAACAAAGCAAAGAGAAGAGGCGACCAACAGAATGGGAGAAAATATTGGCAAACTATGCAACTGATAAAGGATTAATATCCAGAATCTACAAGAGCTCAAGAAACTCAACAACAACAGAACAATCCAGTTAAGAATTGGACAAACAACTTAAGCAGGCATTTTTCAAAAGAAGAAATTGAAATGGCCAACAGGCACATGAAAAAATACTCAGGATCACTAGCCATCAGGGAAATGCAAATCAAAACCACAATGAGGTTTCACCTCACCCCAGTAATAATGACTCTCATACAGAAATCAACAAACAATAAATGCTGGTGAGGATGTGGGGGAAAAGGTACCCTAATCCACTGTTGGTGAGAATGTAAAGTAGTACAGCCACTGTAGAAGACAGTATGGAGATACCTCAGAAAGCTGAAAATAGATATACCACATGACCCAGACATCCCACTCCTGCAAATTTACCCAAAGGAAATTAAAATCAGCATATGAAAGAGTTATCTGTACCCGCATGTTTACTGCAATTCAATTCACAATTGCTAAGATTTGGAATGAATCCCTATGTCCATCAGCTGATGACTGGATAAAGAAATTGTGGCATATATATGTATATATATATATACATATATATGTATATATTTTATATGTATAAAATATATATGTACATATATATATAAACACACAGTACGAAATACTACTCAGCCATAATAAAAAAAAAAAACATAAAATAGTGTCTTTTGCAACAGAATGGATGCAACTGGAAACCATTATACTTAGTGAAATAAACCAGTCTCAAAGAGACAAATACTGTGTGTTTTCCAATCTGTGGTAACTAATAAAGTACCAAAAATGTAAATATAGGCATGAAATTGACATTTTGAGATTCGATGACTGTTTATAGCCCCTATGTCTTTTGTTGAGGCACAGTGTTTTTTTCTTAATATTTGTTGAACTCTTTACTTAATGTAGAGTTACTCTTACAACTATAAACTGAAAGATCATTATAAAAGTTAAGAAAAGGAATAAGAGCAAGGAGGAGGAAGGGTAGGAGCATGCGCAGGAGTGGGGGTAGTGTGGGAAGTACCACTAAGTTCCTAAATCTGTATATGTGAAATGTTTAACTTAAAATAAAATCTAAATAAATAAGTAAATTCAAAATAAAAAGTAAATAAAGGAAAAATAAGGTGAAGAGTGGAAGGTACAAAAAAAAAAAAAAAAGTCCTAGAATCAACAGTAGGCATTGTGGTGCAGTGAGTTAAGCCCCTGCTTGGGATGCCTGCATCCCATGTTAGAATGTCAGTTTATGTCCCAGCTATTCTATTTCTATCCAGCTTCCTGCTAATACATCTTGGGGGGAAGCATATGATGGCTCAAGTATCTGAGAAGCTGCCACCCATGTGGGAGACCCAGACTGAGCTCTTGGCTCCATACAAAGAAAAGCACAAGTGTATCATCAGTAAATCTCAGATTTTTCATCTAGAAAAGGAAGAATCTGAGTAGAATAGTGGATTTCAAATTATTCTCCAAGGATGGCTCAAGTGCTTTGGGCCTTGCACCCGCTTGGGAGACCAGGAAGAAGCACCTGGCTCCTGGCTTCGGATCGGCGCAACTCTGGCCGTGGCAGCCATTTTAGGGGTGAACCAACAGAAGGAAGACCTTTCTCTCTGTCTCTCTCACTGTCTAACTCTGCCTGTCAAAAAAAAAAAAAAATTATTCTACATTTCTAACTGCAATAATGTAACACAATGAAGGAGCTAGGAAAAGTACTACAAGAGAATTTTTTTTAATTCTTATACATTTTTGTATTCTATATTAACTACAAATTTAAAAAAAATTTGTCTTTTTGAGACTGGCTTATTTCACCAAGCATAATGACTTCCAGTTGTATCCATTAGGTTGTGAAAAACAGGAGGATTTCATTTTATTTTATGGCTGAGTAGTATTCCATTATCCAGTCATCAAAAAAAAAAAAAAAGAATTTCAAAACAGGGCTCACAGTTTCTATCCATCTCACAGTTTCTATCTAGCTCCATTTTTATATATGAAAAATTATTTAAAAGAAGGGTTTGAAAGAAAGAGGAGCTGAATATTATCAGATACCTGAAGTTCCTCTCCACACTCTTTGGCAATGTGTTGGTTCTTTCTTTTCCATTGCAAATCAAAAACAGTCAAAGTTAGATGCATAAATTTATAGCATAGTCTAACCACTCTATTTTCTTCTACTATACTTCCCATAAAGCATCTCATAGCCAATATTCATTATCTTTTGAATCTGGTTATTTAAAAAAGCATTCAATATAAGAAACCTCAAAAAGGTGGTGTTTAAGAGATTTTCCACTGATTTAGTTACCCTAAAATCCTATCCTTGGGAAGGGCTTCTTGCAAGGGTGGTCCGTACATGGCACCCATCAGGGACCTTTGGGGGGGTTCCTACTATTAGTTGTTAGTAATAGTTGACAAAACCTAAACTGTTCCTCAAAAAACATAGTGTACACTGAATATCACTTGCTTCTGGGAATCTAGAATTTGCATGTGCTAGTAGACAAGGGGTGCCTTAAGGAACACCTCCCAATAAAAAAACTCTGTATGCTGAGTCTAGTGAGCTTCCCTGGTTAGCAACGATTCACATGTGTTGTCACAACCTATTTCTGGAGGAATTAAGTGCATCCTGTTTGACTCTAGTAGAGGCCTCTGGGAGCTTGTGCCCAGTTTTCCCAGACTTTGCCTCCTGCCCCTACACTGATTGTATCTGGTATCCTTTTGTTATAATGAATAAGAGTCTTGTTTACGACTATATCCTGAATCCTGTGTTCTGTAAGTTCTCCCAGAGAATTAGTGAATCTGATAGTACTCTTAAGGACTTTCCAATGTATCTTTTAAACTAGAAAGCACAAAACAGCTCTTCATTAATACTGAGAAAAACATGGCATAGAGACAAAAAGCAACATAAAAAAGTAAAACTGATATGACAAAGTTAATAGAAATACGTTAACATTTTCCATTTATATTTTCTATTTCAAATATTCAGTTATGATGTCTAAAAGGGGGGCAATACCTTATGAGAAAAATACTGCTAAGTGTAAAAGCCCAGTAGGCATAAAAATAAGCCAATATGCATAAAATAACAAATTCTAAGTAATAGAAAAGTCAGGAGTCCAGGTCTGTTTCTTCATATTTAATGTTACATAGAGTCATAACATATTTTTAATATGTAAATTATATTAGAAGAAATATGGTAACTATAATGTGAACTCTTAAAGCAGAGACCCCATCTACAGGATAACTACCTCACACAAGTGAGAAGGCAATGCAAGTTATGACACAAAAAAACAGGTTAATAAGTGTGGGCATTTTGTGCAGCAGTTAGGTGGCGATATGGGATGCCCACCTCCCTTATCAGAGTCCCTGGGTTCAAATCATGATTCTGCTTCTCAGTCTAGCTTCCTGATAATATACACCCTCCTAGGCAGCAGATAATGGCTTAAGTACTGGGTCCCTGACACCCACAAAGGAAACCCACATTGAGTCCAAGCTTTTGGCTTCAGTATGGCCCAACCTGGACTACTGCAGACATTTGAAGAATGAATCAGCAGATGGAAGATCCTCTCCCCTCACACCCTCTCTCCTTCTCTCCCTCTCTCTCCCTCTCTCTCTCTCTGTGTGTGTGTGTGTGTGTGTGTGTCTGCTTCTCTGTCATTCAATTCAAATAAATTGAAAATACATTTTTAATGTAAAAGATGAAACTGACATACAGGGGGAAAAATAGCTAACAGATTTTAAAAAGAACCATTTATGTTTTTTCTACATTTCATGCACTTTCAAGTATCTACACTAAAATGTTGTAAACTCAAAGCTTCTAGAAAAAGCATGAAGACTTTTTTTATTTTATTTGGTCAAAGAGAGTCACAAAACATGTAATACTTAATTTTGTGCAAAAATTCCTTTTAAATAGTTTTATACCATGGAGCTGTGTGCCTTGCACACTTACTACTTCTCAGCTCTAAATGCACCCCTCTATTGATGCTCTGTGATAAACAGAATTTAAGTATTTCTCCTCTAATGTGAACATGTTGCTATACTTTCTTAGGAGATGGTGCTAAAGATATAGCAGGAAGAAAATGCTATGAGAACTAACAGAAAAGGTCATCAGGGTTGAAAGATACAAAATCAATACTAAAACTTAATTGCATCCCTATAAACTAGCAATAAACAGTCTGAAGATGAAATTAAGACAATTACACTAACAGCAACAAAATGAACAAATGTGAATAAATTTAAAAGTACAAAATTTATGCTAAAAATTACAGAACAGTGTTAAAAATTAAAGAAAGCCTAAATAAATGGAAAGTTATCCTGTGTTCATGTGTAAGATGTAATATGTTAAAATCTCCAATCTCCAAATTGTTGATCTACAGATCAACATCATCTCTATCAAATTCAAGTGGAAATTAATGGGACTAATAGCCAACTTTAAAAAGAGAACAAATTTAGAAGACTAGCACTTACCAATTTCAAAATTATCTTCAATAATGAAAACTGTGTGGCAACTCTAAAGTAATGAAAACTGTGATGCTAAAGATAGACATACGGTTCAACAGAATAGTACAGAATGTCCAGAATTTCTGATCAGTTAATTTCAACACGGCTACCAAATTAATTCAATGAGGAAAGAATAATCTTTTTAACAAATAGTTTTGCAATAATTGGATACCTGTATTTTTAAAAAAGTAAAGTTGTAACCCTCCCTGACATCAAAATTAAAAATTCAATCAAATGAATGACAGGACTAAATGTAGGAGCTAAAACTATATAAGTCCTAGAGGAAAACAAAGTAGTAATTCTTAAGGAACTTGATTTAAGCAAAGCCTCAGTTATGACACCAAAAGAACAAGTAAGGATAAAAAAATCAAATGCACTGAACTCATAAAAATTAAAGACTTTTGTGTTAAAACAGAAATCAAAAAAGTGAAAATAAACCTACAAACTGAAGGAAAATATTTGTAGATCACATACCTAAGGTACTTGTCTCTGAATAAAAAAAAAAAAAAAACACTCTACAACATGAGTAAAGGATCTGAATAGACATGTCATCAAAGAAGAAATACAGATGATCAAGAAGCAAACGAGAGGCTGGCTCTGTGTCGTAGTGGGTAAAGCTGCTATCTGCAGTGCCAGCATCCTTTACGGGCACCAGTTCGAGTTCTGGCTGCTCCACTTGCAATCCAGCTCTCTGCTATGGCCTGGAAAAGTAGTGGAAGATGGCCCAAGTGCTTGGATCCCTGCACCAGTGTGGGAGACCAGGAAGAAGCTCCCAGCTTTGGATCAGCCCAGCTCTAGCTGCTGCAGCCATTTGGGGAGTGAACCAGCAGATGGAAGACCTAACTCTCCCCCCTCCCTCTGCCTCTCTGTAACTCTGCTTTTCAAGTAAATCTTTATACAAAAAAAAAAAAAAAAAGCAGCAGCAAATGAAAATTCATCCAAGATCATTAGCCATCATGGAAATGAAAATCAAAGTAACAAATACTATACCACCTGACACCCACTAGATGGCTATAATCAAAAAGACAAATGGGGTGGGCATTTGGCCTAGCAGTTAAGAAATAGCAACACCCCATATCACAGCACCTGGGTTCAAGTACTGAATCTGCTCCCAATTCCAACTTACTGCTAATGGAGGCTGCAGGGATTGCTCAAATATATGGATACCTGACATCCATGTGGCAGACATGGATTGAGTTCACAGCTCATGAGAGAGATCTTCCATCCACTGGTTCACTCCCGAGATGACCAGATGGCCAGGACCAAGCCAGGCAGAAGCCAGGAGCTAGGGATTTCTTTCAGGTCTCCCACGTGGGTATCATTTTCCGCTGCTTTTCCCGGGCCACTGGCAGGGAGCTGGATTGAAAATGGAGCAGGCAGGACAAGGACCAGCCCATATGGGATGCCGGCATTGCAGGCAGCAGCTTTACACACTATGTCGCAATGCCAGCCCCAAGCTCCTTCTTAGGCCTGGCCCAGCCCCATCTGTTTTGGGCATTTAAGGACGGAACCAGATAAAAAAATAAAGTACTTTTATAAGGATGGGAGAAAGCTTTTGTAATGATGGGAATGTAATGTGAATTCCTTTTGGAGAACAATTTAGCAAGATAGTTACCAACAGACCCTGCAATTTCACTTCAAAGTAGGTATCAAAGTGAAATATACATGATCACACAAGTATGTATATGTCAATGTTTACCATAGCATTAAACATAATAGACCAAAATAGAAATAACCCTAATGACAAACAACTGATAACTAAATAAAACATGGTATATCCACACTACAGTAAAATTTACAATAAAAAATTAAGAACTTATATTTGCTACAACATGGAATGAACCTTGAAAAGATTACACTAACAGAAACAAACCAGACACAATATTTTATGGTGACATTTATATGAAATGTGACAAGTAAGTCTATAAAGTCACAAAATAAATCAGTTTATTGTTTAGTGTTGGGAAAGGTGAAGTAAAATGGAAAATGACTGTTTTAGTGGGGAGAGTGATAAAAATGACAGCAATGATGGCTTGTACAATTCTGTGATTATATTAAAATGACTAAATTACATAATTTAAATCAGTGAATTGTAAGGCATGCAAATTACAGCAATAAAGCTATTATATATTTTTAAAAAGGAAAAACTAAGTTGATACACACAAAATTTTAATCAACAGATTTGCACTAAATACAAATACCATTCAAACAAAAGAAAAGGGATCCAGATACAAAGAAACCTCAGCAATGAAGAAACAAAGAAATGAGGATGCCAAATAATTTGAAAAATAGAAAAGGGAAAAAATAAACACCTACTGTGTAAGACAATAAAAATGCCTTTTAAGATAGACACAGACACAACAGCATTAATGCAAAATAAAGTGTCTGACAGTTTCTATGCCGTTTGGGAAATAATAACATATGAGAATGTAAAATCAGCACTCCCTAACTGCAGGTTTCACATCAGCAGATTCAACCAACTACAGATTGGTAATGTTCAGGGAAAAAACTGCATCCACATGTATAGATATTTTTTCTTGCCATTATTTCCTAAACAAGACAGTGTATCGCTACTATTTACATGGTGTTTGTTGTATGAGTTATTTAAGTAATACAGAGATTATTTAAAGCATGTAAGAAGTTGAATGTTGGCCATATAAAAACACCATGTTCTTTTATGAACTGGACTTAAGCTTTTACAGATTTTGGTATCTGGGTGAAGTCTTGGAAACCAACACCCCCACCCCAGTCTCACACACACAAACTACCATGCCCCGATCTCTAGCATTATTTCTTACCTTAAAGTCTACCTTGCTAATCCTATTGTTGATACAATTTGAAATCTCTAGTGCAGCCATAAAGTGAATAGTAAAAGAACCAACAATTTTATAAGGGGACGGGGTAGAATAGAATTAAAAATAACACAAAGGAAAGCAAAGGATGAATGAGTGAAACAAAGAGCTTTTTGCAAAGTAGAGAGTGAAATGTGAAATAACAAAATTAAATATAAAATTAATTATAATAACTAAATGTGCTACATCAAAGATAAAGCCCAGCAGAATGAATTTTTAAAATATATGCTATTTACAAGAGACTTAAAGTTGAAAACAGAAAGATCAAAAGAAAAAGTTGCGAAAAAGATATATGCAAACACTCGCCAATTAACCTAATATGGCAATGCTAAAACCAGAAAATGTAGACTTTAAACTAGAAGTAATGCTAAACACAGATGGCCACTTAATAATGATAAAAGAATCAATCCCAGAAAGATACAGTGATTCCAAATTTGATTGTACCTCATCACTTCACCACAAACCACACAGCAAAAATTCACAGAATTACAAGGAAAATTAGACAAAACCACATCATGCTATATGACTTTAGTACACCTCTCAGTATTTAATTGTTATAGAAAAAAATCTGAAAGGATGAAAAATGTGAAAATGCAACCAACCTGATCAAACTGATACACACAGAGAGAAAGAACACTTCACCCAACAAATGCAATGTACATTCTTTTCAAGTGTGTATAGAATTTGGATGTTAATATATACATTTTTTTATTTGAAAGACAGTTAGACAGTGAGAGAGAGAGAGACAGAGAGAAAGATCTTCCTTCCATTGGTTCACCCCCTAAATGGCCACTACAGCCAGAGCTACACAAATCCAAAGCCAGGACCCAGGTGCTTTTTCTTGGTCTCCCACATGGGTGCAGGCACCCAATCACCTGGGCCATCCTCCACTGTACTCCCAGGCCACAGCAGAGAGGTGGACGGAAAGAGGAGCAACCAGTACTAGAATTAGGCACCTACATGGGATGCTGGTGCCGCAGGCGGAGAATTAACCAAATGAGCCACGGCGCCAGCCCCAATATATACATTTAAAAAATGGTATCTTTGTAAACAACTGAAGTATAACATTTTTAAGCACAGCTTAACCTTGCGTGAGTTAATAAAAGACCAATATTTGCTTTTCCTAAAAATAAAATATCAACAAAGGAAGGGGTGTGCATATGCCCTAAACAATAAACTGAAAACTTAAAAGTCAAATACTGATCACATATTGGACCCAAACAATGCAATCATACAAGAGTAAGTTCCAGGCCGGTGCCGCGGCTCACTAGGCTAATCCTCCGCCTTGCGGCGCCAGCACACCAGGTTCTAGTCCAGGTTGGGGCACCGGATTCTGTCCCGGTTACCCCTCTTCCAGGCCAGCTCTCTGCTGTGGCCAGCGAGTGCAGTGGAGGATGGCCCAAGTCCTTGGGCCCTGCACCCGCATGGGAGACCAGGATAAGCACCTGGCTCCTGTCATCGGATCAGCACAGTGCGCCGGCCGCAGCGCACCAGCCGTGGCAGCCATTGGAGGGTGAACCAAAGGCAAAAGGAAGACCTTTCTCTCTGTCTCTCTCTCACTGTCCACTCTGCCTGTCAAAAAAAAAAAAAATATATATATATATAAAAAAGAGTAAGTTCCCCCTACATAATGCAATTAAAAATCTTTATATGTTAAGTAATAAATTCCAAAATAATTCATGAATCAACAAGATAACATGGAATTTTTAAAAATTTTGAAAATATATATGGGATGTGAAGCCACACCTATAGGGAAACACATATGCTCAAATTCATATGAGATAAAAGAAAAACTAAAAAATCCGTAATCTCTCTCTCTCTCAATAATTAGATAAAGAATAGAAAATAAATCTCCCCAAAACTGAGAAGATATTAAAAATGGAACATAATTACATGGAATACAAGAGGAAAAAAGTACGAGAGGATCAACAGTGAGTCAAAGATGGCTTCTTTGAAAGTCTACTAATACTTATAAAATGAAAAGACTGATTCAGATAAAAAGATAGAAGGCCCAAATTACATGTTAGTATATTTCAAATCATAAAAGTAACATTCCTACAAGGACACTATGTGCCACAAGTGACACAATAAAAAGAAGCCTGGCCAGTACTATAATTTTTATTAAAGAGTTTCATTTGCAACTAAAAATCCTTTCCATAAAAGAAAGCTTTGTCAAGGAATTCTACCAACAAGTTAATGAAAAAAATAATAAAAACTCTTACACAAGATAGAAGATATGGCCTGCGCCGCAACTCACTTGGCTAATCCTCCACCTGCGGTGCCGGCACCCCAGTTCTAGTCCTGGTTGCCCCTCTTCCAGGCCAGCGCTCTGCTGTGGCCCGGGAAGGCAGTGGAGGATGGCTCAAGTGCTTGGGCTCTGCACCTGCATGGGAGACCAGGAGGAAGCACCTGGCTCCCGGCTTCAGATGAGCGCAGCTCTGGCCGTTACGGCCATCTAGGTGGGGAGTGAATCAATGGAAGGAAGATCTTTCCCTCTGTCTCTCCCTCTCACTGTCTGTAACTCTACCTCTCAAATAAATAAATAAAATCTTAAACAAACAAACAAAAAAAGATGGATTAACTTGTTTCAAAACATGATTCACCACATTCCTTAAAAGGAAAAAAAAAAAAGAGAGGACCAAATCCTATAAGATGGGCATTTGATAAAATTCAATATCCATCATGATAAAAATTCTTAGCAAACTGGAAATAGAAATTTCCATAATCCATTTTTTAAAAACTACAGAAAACATCACACTTAATTTAGAAATGTTGAACACTTTTTTACCTCTAAGACTGCAAATGAGACAATGATGCCTGCAGTCACCACTCTGATTCAATATTGTGCTGGAGGTCTTAAACAGAATAATAAGGCAAAAGAGAAAAACAGTATAAGCACTGGAGAGAAATGGGTTTTCATTATTCATACATGGCATGATTAAGTAGATGGAGAATCCAAAAGATTCTATTAAATATTAGAAACAAATGAAGTTGAGGTGAACAGCCATGAAGTTAGGATACCAGTCAAGACATCCATCTCCCACATCAAGAGTATTTGGATTCAAAACTTGCTTCCAGCTCCTGACACCAGTTCCCTACTATTAGAGACACGGGAAAGCAGTGGTAAATTAGGTTCTTGCCACACACATGGGAAACCCAAGTTCCCAGCTTCAGTCTGGTCCAGCCCTGGATGTTGAGAGTATTCAGGGAGAGAACCAGCAAACAGGGTCAGGGTAAGGGGGTATATATATAGAGAAAGTATGTGTGTGTCTACTGAATAAATAATAAAAATTCAAGGGGTAGGCAGGGACATTTGGCTTAGTGGTTAAAGCAATGGTGGGGTATCTGCATTTGATATTGCCTGGGTTAGAGTTCCAGTTCTGCTCCTAGTTCCAAGTTTCTGTTAATACAACCCTGGGTAGCAGCAATGAAAGTAGTTGGGGCCCTTCCACCCATGTGGGAGACGCGGATAAAACTCCAGGTTCCCAGCTCTGGATGTAGTGGGCATTCAGGGAGTACACCAGTGGAAAGGAGCATTCTTTCTCTCCAGAGTGTGCTCTCTCTCCCCTGCCCCCCAAAATAATTTAAATTAAGTAAATATTTTTAAAAGGAATTATCTTTAACATTTATTTATTTATCTGAAACAGTTACAGAGAAGGAGTGAAACAGGCAGAAAGACAGATCTTCCATTTGCTGGTTCACTCCCCAAGTGGCCACAATGGCTGAAGACAAGTGCCAAAAGCTTCATCTGGGTGTCTCACTTGGATACAGAAACCAAGCACTTGGGCCATCTTCCTCTGCTTTCCCAGGCACATTATCAGGGAACAGGATCAGAAACAGAGCAGCTGGGACTCAAAACAGCACCCACATGGGATGCCAGCACTGCAGGCAGCAGCTTTACCTGCTACCCCACCATATTGGCCCCAAAAGGAATTATCTTTTTAAAAAATTTTTAATAAGTTAAGCAAAGTCTCTGAACATAAGATCATAATACTAAAATTATATGCGCATGTCTTCAAAAAATAGAAAATATTCTATAAATTTTTTTTTAATTTTTTTTTATTTGACAGGTAGAGTTATAGACAGTGAGAGAAACAAAGGTCTTCCTTTCATTGGTTCACTCCCCAAATGGCCGCCACCCCAGCGCTATGCCGATCCGAAGCCAGGAGCTAGGTGCTTCCTTCTGGTCTCCCATGAGGGTGCAGGAGCCCAAGCACTTGGGTCATCCTCCACTGTCCTGCCGGGCCACAGCAGAGAGCTGGACTGGAAGAGGGGCAGCCAGGACTAGAACCTGGCACCCATATGGGATGCCGGTGCTGCAGGTGGAGATTAACCTAGTGAGCCATGGTGCCGGCCCTATAAATATCTTTTGCAATAACATCAAAAAATCAAATAACTTGCAATAAATCTTTAATTCAAATAATTCAGATAAAATGTAAGCGTAGGACATTTACATACAAAAAAATCTTAATCTAAAGAGAACTTCAACAAACAGAGAGAGAAGCCAGGTTCATGAATCACAAGAGTTGGTATTACCAAAGACATCAATTTAGCCCCAAATTAATCCACACAGATTTCATGTAGGTCCAATAAAACTGATAAACTGCTACTAAAGTTTATAAGGAAAGGAAAAACGACATAAGCACAATAAACCTGAATAAATAGGTGAATGAGCCTGCTCTTATCTACTATCAAGATAAATTACAAAGCTATGAGATGTTATGATATTTTTGCAAAAATTAAAAAATGAACCAACAGAACAGAGTTAAAAGCAAACCCAAGCACACATGGTTACTGGATTTACTCTAAAGGCAGTACTGCACAGCAGAAGGCCCTTTCCATAAATGGTGATGCTTGACTGGATAGTAAATTGAGAAAAAAATATATAGACCTTAACTTGCATAATTAACGAATAAACACCCAGATATATCATAGACAGGACAAAACAATAAAACTTCCAGGGGTAAAACTTTCATGATGATGCACAGCAAAATTTTGTAAATAAGACATAAACAATTATAAAGAAAAAGACTTTTGACCATGCAGATAGGTATTAAGGAACTTCCATTCTACAGACACCATTAACAGAGTGAGAAGGCCAGAATGGGAGGAGATACTTTTAATACACACAACTAGCAAAGGGTACACCTGGCATATATATACAACAACTGTAAATCCACAAAAAAGACAAAAGACAACCTATCTGCATAAAAAGGGGGGAGAATGAACAGGCACTTACTAAGGAGGATATTCAAATGGCCCATATTCCTAAAATCTCAATCATTACTGAAATATAAATTAAAGTCACAATGTTATACCATTACACACTGATAAAAGAAAAAATACTGGTATTACAAAGGGCTGTTGTGGATGTAGAGCAGCTAGTTCTTAATATACTATTGGTGGGAATATAAATAATAAAACACTTTAGAAAACTGTTTCAACAAAAACACATATAATATGAACCAGCAACTATACTGCCAAAATACAAGTACAATGATGTTCACAGCAGAACTATTAATAAAAGCTTCAAAATGAAAACAATGCACAGGTTTGTCCAATATTAAAACTGATGAATTATGGAATAGTCATGGAATCAAATACTATATAATCATAAAAAAAAACTTTTAAATACAACAACATAGATGAATCTTACAATGTCAAAAAGAGGCATTATACAAAGCTAAAAGAAATAACAGGTAAAACTATTTTATGGTGTTAGAAGATAGAACTATGGTTATTTTTGGAAAACACAGAGGATTTGTGATTGAGAAAGTGTGTGAGAGGAGTTTCTGGAGTGCTAGCAATGTTTTATTTGTTGACCAGGGCCATGGTTTCATGGATATGCTCATTCTGTAATAGTTTATCCAGCAGGGCAAATACTTAAAATTTTTGTATGTATGTCTATAAAGTTTAAATATTTCATGAATCTGACTCAAGTCTTGTTCAAAACAATTCATATCTTGGGGCCGGAGCTGTGGCACAGCGGGTAAAGCCGCCACCTGCAGTGCCAGCATACCGTGTGGGTGCCAGTTCGAGTGCCGGCTGTTCCACTTCCAATCCAGCTCTCTGCTATGGCCTGGGAAAGCAGTAGAAGATGGCCCAAGTCCTTGGGCCCCTGTACCTGCCTGGGAGACTCAGAAGAAGCTCCTGGCTTCGGATCAGCACAGCTCCAGCCGTTGCGGCCAATTGGGGAGTGAAATAGCAGATGAAAGACCTCCCTCTCTCTGCCTCTCCTTCCCTCTCTGTGTAACTCGGACTTTGAAGTAAAATAAATAAATCTTAAAGAAAAAAAATTCATATCTTGTATCTTCTAAATACTGTACTTACCCAGCACTTTGACATGAACTGAGCCTCAAATCTCACAGTTTACATTTTAAAAACAATCATCACCCTTTTGTTTCCAGTTAAATTGTATCCCTTAAAAAGATACCTTGGAGTTGTAACTCCTAGTACCTGTGAAAGTGACCTAATTCAGAAACAGACTCTGTAGATTAATTAAGCTGCAATCTAAAATGAGATGATACGGGAGTAGGCTTGGTCCTTAATCCAATGAGACGGTCATCTCATTTTACATATGTCATGTGACAACAAAGGCAGATACTGTAGTGATGCAGTTGCAAGACAAACCAAGGTTTGACAGCCACAACCAGAAATTAGGAAGAGGCAAGGAAGGAATCTATCCAGAGCTTCAGAGGAAACATGGCCCTGCTGACACCTTGATTTCAGACTTCTAGAGCTCCAGATCTGCAACAGAATAAATGTGTGTTGTTTTAATTCATGTTGTTTTTAGTACTTTATTATGGCAATCCTAGAAAACACAACTTTTCTTCTAATACCTGTTATCTGCATTTAGCATTCAGTAACATTTACACTATTCATTCCCATCTGTCCAATACAAAACCTTTAATTTATTCATTTTTCCCACTCCTCATATCCTGGGACCATAAGACTTTCTGACTTTCAAAAATCTCTTATTATTAAATCTTTCCCTTCAGTTTCCACTTATTACTATCCTAATTAAGGAATAATGCTACATCTAGAACACCTGGCTTATGGTAAATCAGTATTTCTGAAATATCACTTTCCTTATATTGCTTCTTCTCAACGTTCAGATATCTTATTACATCACATTCAAGTAGCATATTCAGTAGCTTCACTCTAGTTTCAATTCCTTCAATATTTATAAATAACTTGTTCCCAGAAACACATTTTTATTCATTAGCTAGATGTCTATATATTATTCTTTTACACTACCTAATCTACCGTACATTTAATGCTCATTTAAATATTAAAAGCAACCAACATAAACATATTACCAATCTAACATCATCAGTTACATTTCATAAGTTTATATTATGACAACTCACACCTTCAATGCTGACTCATTTCATTCATTCTTAGTTGATGTTTTATTCTATTTTTTCCCAAAGGTTCTAGCCTAATTTTCAATATCACACCATGTTCACTTATTTTCAAAATGTGTCACTTAAATCATTAGAGAATGAAATATCACCAATGCCCTCCTAACTACTAAATGTGTCTATCAAGAATTTTTTCCTAAATTATCACTCTCCTTCTTCCCTTCCATTGATAACTTATTCAATCAATACTTTGGTCTTAAAAAACTTTTCCTCACCCTCTCCCCTCTTCCTTTCCCTTTCCTTTTCCCTCTCTTTCTCCTCCCAGTGTGCCCCCTTCTCTCTTACAATTCACCCAACCCAAATACCTTAATTCTGTTAATGCCCAATTCATATCCTGATTCTTACTCTCAGCAAATTTCCAACTACAGTTCAAAAATATGCCCCAGAGGCACAACAATTAAAGCATCTCAAAAAATTACTCAACTGACTAAAGTAACCAATCTTTTCACCATTCTTTCCTAGTCATTGAAGGGAAAAATTCAACTTAGTTCATATCTAACTCCTCCTTCCTCAATCATCACAATACCCAAAAAACCATGTACTTCTCAGATCCATTCCTCCCTTCAAGCTCCTCTACCGAAACTACTATTTATCTCTATGATGCTCTTTCCATGGACCACTGCAATGGTTTCCCTTCATTTGTTTGTCTCATAGTTCCATTATATCTTTTACATTGCTGCCAAAGCTATATAATATTCCCAAATCAGAGTTAATTGTTATCTGACTTCAAAGCTCCTCACTGCTCCCAATAGGGTTTAAGTATTTTTAAAAATCTAAGACTTTCCTCCATAAAGATCATGTCTGACCCACTAATTCTTTCTAGAGTCTTCATCCCAGTGGTATCTTCATTTGCAATATCCTCTTTTTCTTTTTTTTTTTTAAGATTTATTTATTTATTTGAATGGCAGAGTTACAGAAAAAGAGGAAGAGAGAGAGAGAGAGAATCTCCCACCCACTGGTTCACTCCCCAGGTGGCAACAATGGCCTGGCTGGCAGAAACCAGGAGCTTCTTCTGGTCTCCTACGTGGGTGGTAGAGGCCTAAGGACTTGGGCCATATTCTTTTTTTTTTTTTTTTTTTTTTTGTAGGCCATAAGCAGGGAGGAGCTAGATCAGAAGTGGAGCATCCAGGACTTGAACCAGCACGTACATGGGATGCCAGTAGTGGCTTTACCCACTACGCAATGCCAGCCTCCCTCTTTTTCATTGACCTTCTCTCACAAGTGGAAATCTAAATTCTTCCTTCAAGACTCAGCTAGAAAATTAGCTCCTCTTTAAGTATCTTTTAATTCCCAGTTAAACCACTCCTACAATTCCACAACACTGTTTATATTTCTAACATAAGACAATTTATTTTCCTTTGCATTGCTCTTACTTGTATCTGTAATGTAGTTAATGCCAATTGAATTTTCATAACAATTACACATGGACGCCGGTCCGAGACCTGGCTGCTCCACTCTGATCCAGCTCTCTGCTATGGCCTGGGAAAGCAGTAGAAGATGGTCCAACTCCTTGGGCCCCTGCACCCGCATGGGAAGACCCGGAGGAAGCTCCTGGCTCCTGGCTTTGGACCGGCACAGCTCCAACCATTGTGGCTAACTGGGGAGTGAAATAGCAGATGGAAGACTTCTCTCTCTCTTTCTCTCCTTCTCTTTTTGTGTAACTCTGACTTTCAAATAAATAAATCTTAAAAAAAAAAAAAAAAAGACATATACACATGGATAGGGGTTAGGGAATAGTGGCATTGAAGGACAGAGAGAGAATGACTCTTCTAATTCCTCATCTCCTTGACCATTAGTTTTCATTTTTTAGCAAAGACTCAAAGAAGCCTAGCAGAGTTCCTGATGTGTGAAAGATGTTTTGTGTTTTGAACAGTCCTTCTTCCATTTGAAATAACTGTTTTTGTCTGTCTGAGCTCTATTTACTCTTTAAGACATAAATCAAAAGTTTCATCTCTTATTAGCTTTCCTTGACTCTTCCAGACCTTACTGATCTTTTTTAAAGATGTATCATATCACTTGGTATACTGTTACAAATGGGATATAGATATATATGTCTACCTTTATAAACAAACATTTTCTACCATGCAATTGGTCTTAATAATGGGTTTATAAGCTAGAGAGCAGAAACTCTGCCTTATCCCACTGTAAAATCCTCTATACTTTGCAGCACATACAAGGTTGGTGCCCTATCACCTGATTCTTTATCAATATTCAGTAGACCCCAAACTATCCCAATCTTTTAGCCTTTTATTTTTTGTAGGTGTAGATCAACTGTTGTGAGTAAAGTTTACAATAATATTACTCAACTTATTCCTGAAACTTAAAGTGCAAAAGTCAAAGAAATATTTTAATCATCTGATGGGAAAAAATCTAGGGTGACTATTCTAAATGACTCTAGAGGGCAGCAAAGCAACAAAAATATTTTTCTTAGATGACCTCGGATTTGCTTTAATATTTCAACAGATGCTGAAGATTAAAGCTTTTCAAGGACAAGAGATTTTAGGAACACAATTTCAGCAGCTATACGTAAGTTTAAACATTTTCACCATCAACTATGATGAAAATAATGTGTCAATAACCAGATCCTTTTGTATATACATGGAAAGTAAGTTTGACAATGTGCGGCATCAAAATAGCCACTACACTTGCTGACTCCCTTAAGAATTTAAAACTTGAAAATGTTTTCTCATTAAAAACTATAAAAGTATTCCCTAATTTCAGTTTCTTGATTACAAAAATGATTGTCAATCATCTTATTTCCTGCTAAGAAAGAATATCTGTCATCAATGTTAATGGTAATTCAAGATTTGACAATATCTTTTTATTATTCAAAATCAGTCAGTCAACAGTAGGGTCTATACCAAATTTAAAAGAAAAAAAAAAAAAACCCTATGAATTCTTCAACATTGAGCTATCATAAAACAAACTTGAAACTTGAACAATAACAGTTCCTTACTGTGACTTCAGTATTAAAGTTCACTCAGGGGGCCGGTGCTGTGGCATAGTGGGTTAAAGCCCTGGCCTGAAGCATCCCACATGGGCACCAGTTCTAGTCCCGGCTACTCCTTTTCCGATACAGCTCCCTACTGCGGCCTGGGAAAGCAGTAGAGGATGGCCCAGGTCCTTGGGCCCCTGCACCTGCGTGGGAGACCCAGAAGCAGCTCCTGGTTTCTGGCTTCAGATCGGCATAGCTCCTGCCCATTGCAGCCACCTGGGGAGTGAACCAGCAGATGGAAGACCTCTCTCTCTTTGTTTCTACCTCTCTGTAACTCTGTCAAATAAATAAAATAAATCTTTAAAGTTCACTCTGATTTTAATAGGCTCTAGGCAGACAAACTGCACCATCAAGATGATCATACATTTTATTTATTTTTTAAAGAGAAAGGAAGAGACACAGAGCTTTTAACCCCTGGTTCACACCTCAAACACATGCAACAGCCAGGGCTGAAACTAGGTTCCCAGGAAGGTGAAAAGAACTCAAGTTATCTGAGCCTCACTGTTGCGTCTCTACAGTGGTGAGAAGCTGGAAGCAAGAACCAGAGCCAGGAATCAAACTTAAACACTCCCATGTGGGATGCAGGTCTTAACCAAGAGGCTAGTAATTTTTTTTACCTCCTTTAAGTTTTTTTTTTTTTTTTCTAAGACTTATTTATTTGTTTGAAAGGTAAAATTACAGAGAGGGAGAGGGAGGGACAGAGAGAGAGATCCTTCCCAGATGGCCACAACAGCTGGAGCTTGGCCAGGACAAAGCCAGGAGCCAGTAGCTTCATATGGTCTCCCACAGGGACAGCAGGGTCCCAAGCAGGTAACCCTCTTCCAATGCCTTCCCCAGGCTATTAGCAGGGAGCTGGATCAGAAGCAGAGCAGCGAGAACTTGACCCAGTGCCCATATGGGATGCTAGCATCTCAGGAGGCAGCTTTGCTCACTATGCCACAAATGCTGGCCTGTCTCTTTTAAGTTCAACAAGCAAAACTGAAGTCACTGCTGCAGTGATTAAAATAAACAGACTCATAGTTAGAAAATAATGGTGATTCCTGGCCCTGTGCCTTTAACTGAGGATAAAACTGTTATCCACATAATCAAAGAAACTGAGCAGAAATTTTTAATTTTGCAATTAAAGTAAAGGAACTAAGTCTCCATAAGCAGGTTTTAAAACTAGGCAGTTTACGGTCTTAAGTGGAATTTACAGTCATGAATGATTATCTTTAATCTAAATCAAATTAATAAGGGGTCTGCACCCATAATGACAAGAATTTGTGATATAAACCTTAATCTAGCCTATGGTAGCTATAACTGAATCAGAAATCTTAATAGTCTTCAAAACCTATGACCTAAAATATTTGAGTAATGACAATCATGTCTATCATGGGAAACAAACATTTACTACATGAACTGGATCTTACCACAGTTAACCAATACTAACATTTTATTAATATCTCTGTTACTCTTGTGAATTGAAGCAATTACAAGTCAAGCACTCATACCGTGTTTTCAAATACCAAGATAGAGTCCCAGTTCTGTGCACTTAGTTTTATATTGGTCCCTAGGTTTTTTCATGTCCTTCCCAACAGCATCACTGGCACATTTTCCCATTACAAAATACACTAGCTATCTTAAATTTATCCACTATATTCCTAAAACTCAAACCCAGAGAGAGAGGTGTCATACATAATGTCAGATATGTTCCACAGAAGCTGTTCAAACTACATGCATTCTTGGGTAAATAATACACAGTTGATATCAAAGAGGAAGTCTTGTGGTCTTCCTACAAGGTCAATTTTACAGCCATCTCAGGTTCAAAATGGGAAAGACAACAGAGATTAAAGGGAGAAGAGAAAAAATAATCCTTTTTAAGGAAAATTAGTGAACTATCTCATCAATATTTTCTAGTTAACATCAACATTTTCAGGCCTATCAACATTTTCTAGTTAATATCTCAACTTCAAGAGGTTATACATCAATATATTGGTGGAAAATAAAGTTAAAAGACAACTTTATTTTGGTGCAAAAATACTTGGAAATTCATGCAAGATTTTTCATGAACTTCTTGATGTGTGAATTACAAGATACAGATAATATAAAAAGCACAAACCTCTTTGAAGAGATATCTCCTATGTAGTGTGTTATGCACAACATAGCTTCTATAAAACAGTAGGCATAGCACAAAAAACGACAATTAGTGAAATGAGATATTTTACTAATTGCTTAAACCACTAATAATAAACTAAAGCACATTGTGACTTCCCAGTAAGCAATTAGTTTTCCCATTCCAAAATGGACTCAATCGTGGTGTGCTTTCTTCCAAAATTTTATCTTAAGATGACTATTCTACTAAAATACTTTCACATTGTTCTAAACCTAATAAAACTAAAAGCATGAATCTGCATGCTCATTTTATGCTAGAAGTGCTAAGAGAGGCATTCACAGAGAAATTAATATATAAACGAAGCACCAGAATTTGACAAGGTAGGAAAGTATAGCAATGTCATTCTAGGCCTTATAAACAAGAACTGAAGAAGGCTATAACTTGTATCAAAGACAATGAACAGTTTAGACCTACACTGTCCAAAGTGGTAGCCACGACTTATATACCACATTTGACCACCAAATGAAGCTAGTCCAAATTGAAAGGATCTGTAATCGTAAAAAGCCCACAGCATTTCAAAGACTTCTACAAAACAGAATGTAAAATAGCTCAATTTTAAACACCAACTGAATGCTGAAGCATTTTGTGCATTTTGTGTTAAGTAAAATACATTAAGACAAATTTCACCTTTTTTTCTTCCTGTGGCATCAAGAAAAACTCAAAACTACCTGGCTCACATATTTCTACTGGATGGTGCTATTTAGGCTAAGCTTGAATATGCTGTTAAGGTCTTCTGAAATAAAGAAATGTGAATGTCTTCTACATATCAAGCACATGGGTATACAAATAGTCAACAAGAGTGGAGTATATCACATGTGGTTAAATCATAAATAAATATGCTACAATGATTAGTTCTGGGCAGGAGAATAGAGAATCATCTAAAGATATCTATCAAAATAACAATGTCTCAATACCTCTTTTAACTTGTTTATCCAGCAAATTCATAAGAGGGTCTGATCATGTTATTCTGAAAAAGATTCCCTAGTAATTATGATTAGAATCCACATATATAGCCTACTTTTGCTGATTCTGGCTATCTGAGAATGTTTATAATCTCCACCTTTTTTGTTATTTTATTTCTTCTGAAGAAACCTAGACTGAGAGCCTAAAAGCTTCTACTGTGTGCAATAGCCAATTTATTTAAGATATGAACAAGTTTGATATTTTGACCCCTAAAGGAAATCAAATCAAGGATTTTTTAACTAAAAAGCTATTACAGCCTCTCCTGTTTGGAGTCATACATATAACTTAGTATCTTAAACCTACAAAATAATCATCTAAAGTGTGTGAAAAACATACTGTTAATTCTTAGCCATTAATCCAATTATGAGCTAGAATGTTTTACACACAGATGAAGTTCCAGTTTATGAATTACTCATGTACAATAGCTCTACCTACCCTACTCATCTTAACAGAATTATAGGCAGCCATTAAGCTTGCAATAACAAATTCCTATATGCTATATTAGAGAAAACAGATAAAATTCACAATATATGTATGTAATATCCTTTCTAAACATCTACAGTACCTGCAATATAGACACATCTAGACTCACTGAAGGCAACCCCCATAATAATTTCAAATAGATTACCTACCCATTTTATGTAAGCCATTCAGAAAAAAAACTTTAAGACTCAGAACAAATTTCATTTAAATAATGACAATACTATTTCAGAGCCAATCAAAAAAAAATAGTAACTTTTATGGAATTCAAGAAAAGGTATATGTTCAATAAATTTAACATATTAGACAAAAATATATGTGGTAATTAAAAGGATGACACACTAATGGTGCTCACATTTTGGGGATCTGTGCTTAGCAAACAAAAATTATCATTAAAATTCTATTACTGGGGCCAGTGCTGTGGTGCCCCGGGTTAAAGCCCTGACCTGAAACACAGGCATCCCATATGGGCGCGGTTCAAGACCCAGCTGCTCCTCTTCTGATCCAGCTCTCTGCTATGGCCTGGGAAAACAGTAGAAGATGGCCCAAGTGCTTGGGCCCCTGCATCCAAAGGGGAGACCCGGAAGAAGCTCCTGGCTCCTGGCTTCGGATCAGCTCAACTCTGGCCGTTGCCAGAGTGAGCCAGCGAATGGAAGATGTCTCTCTCTCAGTCTCTACCTCTCTCTGTAACTCTTTCAAATAAATAAAATAAATCTTTAAAAAAAATTCTACTACTGATTCAAGGGTTATTGGATTTTACTCTTACATATTAATAGTAATTATTAACTAAATGTTTCATCTTTTGCAAACCATATACTACTTTGTTGTCAATTTTTATGAAGCTTTTGATTACAGTCTATCTTATAGCAATATATTTATGAATTTTAATGAGTAAATTACAGAACATCAAAATAATCTTTAATTTTTTTAACAAGGGTATCACAGCTTCTTTTCAGCAAGTTTCAGAAAATTGGCAATAATGTTAAGCTTTTTTCTATAACTATACATACAGAAAATGTACACTAGTGTTTCTGAGTCACTAAATTATAAATATATATGTTAGTAGAAGTTGAGCATCCTTAATCCAAAAGCCAAAATCTGAAACTTTTTGGGCACCAACATTATGTCAATAAATAGAAAATTCCACATCATGAAATTTTGTTTCATGCACAAGATTATTTAAAATACTGTTTAAAATTACATTTTGGGGGGCCAGCACCATGGCATAGTAGGTTAAGCCTCTGCCTATGGCCTCGGCATCCCATTTGGGCACCAGATAGTGTCCTGGCTGCTCCTCTTCCCATCCAGCTCTTTGTTATGACCTTGAGAAAGCAGTGGAAGAAGGTCCAAGTGCTTGAACCCCAAAACTCAAAAAACTCCTGGCTCCTGGCTTCAGATCAGCCCAGTTCAGTCGTTGCGGCCATTTGGGGAGTGAACCAGCAGACAGAAGACCTTTCTCTCTGTCTCTCCCTCTCTCTGTAACTCTACCTGTCAAATAAATAAAACCTTTTAAAAAAAATTACACTTTGGCTATGTTGTATAAGGTGTTATGAAACACAAACGAATTTTGTGTTTAGACATGAGTCCCATCCCCAGATAACGCAACATGAAAATATTACAAAAATCAGAAAAATGGTCACAAGTATTTCAGATAAGGGATACTCAGCCTGTATAAGTAACATAAGGTAAGACAATAAATACAATACATACACACCTATACCATAATTGTTTAGGAGTTCTAGTTCCTATTTACAAAAATGTAGCTTATTGCAAGAAGGGAAGATTTGATGTTTCTGCTAGATTCTAAATTTGGTTTACTTACCAGCAAGTTATCTTTTAAGATGCAGAAAGACTCATATGGGCAATGTGTATTATAGGCCTCAAGTTGATACTATCAAGAACTTGTCAAATGGAAGCTAAACTGGGACTCCACTCCCTCACCCCACATTGCCAATGTAATCAGTAACATTCTAAGTGACCTATGCCAAATTGTAAAATGCATTTGACATCACTGAGGGAAGATTCAACTAGGTTCTACAGCTTACACGACTGAGTTAATCTGACTGTATTCTAATACTCTGAAAACATGTCATTTACATATTTATCTACAGCAAAATTAACAAATAGTTAAAGACTACTGATTAGGCTATCCATTGAATATAAAGATGTAAAGTGCAGGGGCTAGCGCTGTGGTATAGCAGTTGAAGCCCGTGCCTACACACTGGCATCCCATGTGGGCATCGGTCCAGCTCCCTGTTAATGTGCCTGGGAAGACAGTGGAGGATGGCCCAAGTACTTGGGCCCCTGCACCCACATGGGAGCCCTGGAAGGGGCTCCTGGCTCCAGGCTTCATCGTGACCCAGCTCTGACTATTACAGCAATTTGGGGAGTGAACCAGCGGATGGAGGATCTCTCTCTGTGTGTGTCTCTAACTCTGCCTTTCAAATAAATAAATAAATCTTTGGGGGAGGGGGAAGATGTCAAGTACAAATACAGAAAGTTAACTAACTTGAAAACTCAACTATTTACAACATAAGAACAGAATTTAATCACCAATAGCCAAGTGGGAGGGGCTTGAGCTGTGCAATGTAATAAATGCTAATATCTAAGTGCTACTTAAGCACTCTGAGTGCTTTATTTTATTCTTTCATCATTTAATACTCAGATTATTAGCAAGATATTATTCTTTTCTAAGTGACATGAAACTTTGTTTCTGAGGTTAAATAACCTGCCAAAGATTGAGTTAGTTGCTGTCTTTTTATAAACTGCAGAGAAAGAGAACAAGAGAACCAGAGAGATTATAGCACTGATAGAACACCTAATTTCAATAAAAACATACTCAAAGAATTATAAAAAGTGATTTTTTTTGTTTCGTACTCCACATTGTGTATATCATTACCTAATGGCTTAGGTTTCCCTCTTCTGGGCAACCCCACAGTACCTCATGTTTATCTCTACTATAAACACCAATCTCAAGACAACTCTGAAAGCACCTTGAAGCCAGGTTTCTGCTTATTCATGTGTTGTAGGTCCAACTGCTTATAACATGTATAGAAAATAATCAAAGTGCTTTTAAAAGATCCACATCATGTATGATGTTCTGCCATCTTATAAACTTCCATCTTAAGATAAACCTTGCTTAAAAAGGAGAGGCTAGAATCCCAGTCAAAAGGGGCCCTACGAAGGTCAAATCTCACCAATGACATACCTCTGCTAATATTCTCAACCTCACAAGAAAAAAAAAAAAGCACGAAGGAAAAGTGAGATAAATTTGTGAATTTGTTGTCATCATAAAAAATATGGAATTCCAGAATTAAGTAAATGAAGCTTATCAAGATAGATGTTGTAAACCTAGTCCACTTGACCTTTATACCTAGGAATTTTTTAGACTTGTAAGTCTGTCAACCTGTGAAATTCTTAAAGACTTCAGTTTTTCAAATAACAAAATGTGTACCTTCCCAAAACCAACTAACAGCACATCTGCATAAATTTTTTCAGAACTTTCAGAACATGAGGTCTTCCAATTGTGAGGGATTTTTTTTTTTCAACAAATTGACAGGATAAAGTTTAGCATAGCTAAGGTTATGTTAAATGTAAGCAGCATATCAAAGCAGCAAAAAAGAAAACAACTGTATTTGGTAAAACTAAGCAAAGTATTTTGTGTTAAACGGATTGATCAGATAGTCTATCTTTTTAAGTCTAAAAATCTTTTAATTCTAAATCTGGGTCCACTTAATCAAACAAAACTATGCCAAACGCTGTAGGAAGTCTATGAATGCTAGTATTACTAACATCAGAAGTTTGATCAACAAGTTGTTAGATCAACAAGCAGCTTATATAAAGAAAATTCTGTTTCCATACTTATTAAGCATCAGTAAGTCTCAACAACTGTGCCCTATTCAAAGGCTGAATTCTAAAATAAACATTGATGGAAACAACTTGTCAAAAGAGTTCACAAATTAGGGTGTTATAACACTATGAACCAAAAAAGGAATCTCTTTAAAAGAGCACTGTGCAGTAACACAAAGCTAGTATCTATCTCTACAACTAAAAGCAGAGTTGACCCTAAAAACTTCAATTTACACCTCCTCTTAATCAGTCCATCTGCCTACACTGCTTAAGTGTCTGGGCTCCAAAATAAAATATCAAGCCCTTCCAGTGATTATAAAGTCTTTTTGTATACAACCTCTTTCCTTCTTCCATGTGAATACCAACATGTTCCTTCAACAAGTAATCAACAATTCTTTTGCACAACTATTGTCAAACTATTACGCGAATTCTACTTTATCAGCTGTACACATAACCTACGTTAAGTCTTCCACAAGGCTTTTTCTAACTAGATCTGCCTCTCTACAGGTACAAGCACCGGTATTCTCTCAGTTCTTACCATAAACTAAGTCAGGATAGTAAACTGTTAACACCCCCACCAACTATGCTGGAACCCAACCGCAAGGAGCATCCACAATCCTGGAAAAGCACAGCACACCAATTCAATCTAGAGGCTTGCATCAATTTTAAGAGATAACAGCAATAAGAACTTTGCCTTGGCACCAAAACTCCTAGGGATCACGGAGGCAGAAACAGTGTATATTATAAAACATGCCATTTATTATATTATATTATACTCTGTATAAATCAGAAACTTTCATCACAGTACTGCTTAGAAACGTGGTGGTGAACTGGTAGTGGAAATTCTCAGCCGATAAGGGGCACTCAATCTCATCCCAAGTTTGCCTCTCCCATAACCAACTACCTGGACTCACCTATCTCTAACACACTAAGTCACACTAGCCAAGAAATTCGCACACACCCCTCCTTTTATTAAATTCCAGTATAACTTTAGGATTTCATGAGCCAAGTGTTAACTTCTGCCCCTTTCATCTTCCTCAACAAGAGCCCTCGAATGAATAACTACCTGCAGTGTTTTGATCCCATTTAAGATATTTACAGCTCATTTCCAAAGGCTGATGGCCTTTTTTCCCCAAATCACCACCTTCCATTAATTATCACTGATGGCTATTTCTCTTGCAGGAAAGGCAGATTTTTATTTATTTATTTTTTTAACAAGTAGGCCTCCAGTCTCTGCTATCTGGGAATGAAACTTGCAAAGAAAGTAGCTCCAAAATGTGACACAGAGAAACCGTAGCACGGCAAGGGCTTGGAAGAAAGACAAGGGGGATCCACCCGGACACAGTAGATGCAATCAAGAATTTAACACGTAAATCTGGGTCCTGGGGCCAAACACGGTTTGCTAAAAGGAGCCTGGACGGAGGGAGAGACGTCCCACAAACGGGAAGGCAGAGACCGGCTCAGTTTAGAGACCCGGAGGCAGCCAAGGCAGAACCGGGCCGAAGGGCTGTAGGGAATACTGCGGCAGGGTGGGCTAAGATGGTGCCTTCCCCAGCGTGGAAGGCCACGAAGGGTGGACCCCAGGGCTTCCTTCCACCGGGCTCCGGGCTCTAGGGTTTCTGGGCTCCCAGCTCAAGTTTCACAGACAAGGGGAGGGGAAGGAGACATCCAACGTGCATCCCGGCACCTTCACCCCAGCCCAGAAGTCCGCGCTCTCCGCTCTAGCTCCGCGAGAAAGCGAGGAAGTAACGGTCCCCCGAGCACACCCGGAGGAGCCCCGCGCCCCAAGTGTCGCCGACCCCCGGCCATCCGCGCCGCGACCCACCCGCGCGGCCGCGGGCGTCGCACTCGCCGGCCTGGCCCTGCGCCGGCCTCGCCCCGGGCGCGGCGAAAAGTTTCCAGCCAAAGTCCGCGGCACTCGCTCGCGCAGCCAACCGCCGAACACAACCGCCTCGCCGCCCGGCCGCAGCGCCGGGACCCCTGGCCGCGCCTCCCTCAGCCCGCGCCGGCCGCCGAGGTTCACCTACCACAGAGCCGGGAGAAGAGCAGCAGCGGAAAGAGCAGCAGCAGCAGCGGCGGCGGCGTCGGGGGCGGCAGCAGGAGCCCGGCCCCGGGGGGAGAAGCGGAGGAAAGTTGTGCTTTGCCGCCTCCGGGACACAGCGGGGCCGGCCCTGGGGTCCGCGCCATCCCCCACCCTCCCCCCGGCCCGCTCGCTGGCCCGCCCGCCCCCCGGCTTCCCTAGCCCCGGCGCTTCAGGCTCTGGGCGGCGGCAGCAGCAGCAGCCGCGGCGGCGGAAGGTCCGGCGCGCGCGTCCCGAACTCCCAGCTCCTGCGCCGTCGCCGCCGGGTGACACTCAGCCGGGCGCTCGCGGCTGCCTCCACTCCGCCGTCGCCGACGCCACTGCCGAGGTTCTCAAGCGGGAGCCGCCCGCCGCTGCTGCTGCCGCCGCCGCCACTCCCCTCCCCCCGGCACCCGCCCGCCTCGAACTCCTGGGAACTCGGAACGCACCACCCCGCCCTCGCGGGAGGGGGAGAGGAAGCCGACCCTCAGAGCCGGCGCTGGGACTCGCCCGCCCTCCCCGCGCAACTCCCGACTCCCGTCTGATCCCGGGGTGCAAGCCGCGTCCCCTCCCACCCCCCCGCCCTCCTACACACGCTCCTCCCCTTTCAAGAAGGAGAGAAAAAAAAAAAGCCTCTCCTCATCCAGTTTGATAACGGGGTTCCTCCCAAAGCAGAGCTTTAAAAAGGACAGGAAAATCTGGACTAGGTTAGCCGGCCCCGCCCCTCGCTCCCGCCTACCGCCAGCCCCCCCCCTTGCCAGGGTTTGCAATGGTCTCGCCCACTCCGCCCCTCGCGGGTCCACCCCGGCCCCGTGCAGACAGAGGCGGAGGGCTTCGGGACAAACGCCGGCCCGGGCGGCGTTCTCGCTCTGGCGGGGACCCGGCACGAGGAGGGGGTGGTGAGGGGAAGGCAGCACGAGGCTGCCCTTCCGTTGTCCGCGTTCACGGTCCCTCCCCAGGAGCTGGACGCAGCCTTGCTGGACCGGTCGTCTTCCTCCTCGCCGGGGCGTGGGGGGACTGAAAGGAGAGACCGTCTCCTCCCTGCTCGCTGGGACAGCTGTGCTCTCCGAAGCCTCCCTTCTGCCCACTTCCCCCTCCCCGGCTGACCGAGGCACGTCTGCACCGGCGTTTCTCCGGCTCCTTTCTGTGGGCGGGCGGCTTGGTGGAAGGGTCAGCGGAGCTGGGCGAGGACGGGGGCCCCCGAAGGCTGGCTTCCTCGCTCTTGCTTCTGTCTGGCCGCCGGGCTCGTCCGCTTCCCGCGCCGGACAACTGGCAACAGGAGGCCATGGATTTCGCCCCTCGGAGGGCTCGGAGTGCGGTGGTGTTTTTCTTGTTGGGTTTCATTGGCATGCTCGCACGTGTCGTTTGCGTTTCCCTTTGAAGCTGGCCGCCAGAAAGCGACCTCGGAAAGTAGCCGAGATTCGCCTGTGAGAGGAGCGGCGGTGGCCCTCCGCGACCGCCGCCAGCACGGCCCCGGCGGCTTGACCTTGCTAACCATGGCCACCGAAATTCCGCGAGGGGGTGGGAGGGTGGACGGTTAGGGCCACCAGGCGTGACGGTGGGGCTGGGAGGCGGGGGACGCCCTCCTCGAGTCCGACACCATTAATTTCACTTGGGTCCTGCCATCGCCACAATCACAAATGTGACCCAATAAGAAGACGAACAGGGATCAGGCGCCAGAGGCAAGCCTGTCTCGGCTGCACTATAGCGGGCCTGCGGCCGAGACCACGCGGCCCCCTCCGCTTCCTGGACCTAGGGTGTCCCCAGCCTCCGCCCCCCGGGCTGGCCGTGTTTGACTCACTTTCAAAGCTGCACACCATGCCACCCCCTGCCCACCTCTGCTTGTTCTTTCCTAACTTGGCGACTCCCATCCGCTCTCCAAGCTCCCGGTCTAAGTACCTCTTTTCCTCCGCCCCCCTTTCCTCTCGCTCCCTGAGCCTACCGCTATCGTCCTGCTGCAGCCACTGCTTTCTGTCGCCTATCCTCAGGATGCACTCAGGAGTACACCCTGTCCTGCATTGCTCCGGGAGATCCCCCGAAGATCATCACAATTGACGAAGTGTAGCTATTGTGACATTCCTCAGCTGTGCTGACACCACCGTTTCCCTTGAGAAAATTTCTTCTCCTGTTTTCGCGTTCCCTAAACCTAATTTGACTGCTATATTTAGACAGAGCCCACTGTGCAATCACTAGCTCATTATCTGTTTAGATAGCACTTTAACACTTTGTTGAGACTGCGTTAAACAACCAAAATGTTAATATCGCTAGCCAATTTCATTCCCCCAGCCTTTCCCTGATGGTTCCAGGCTCCAGGAAAAGTAATTTAGCCAACATTTAGAAAGGTGCCAAAGGCTCAGTACAAGAGCCACCGTGCAACTGCTACAGAGAGCACAAGGAATTGGCAGGTTTAGCGCTTCTCAGAAGAATGATGAAGCGCTTTAAAAACGACGTTTCCTCCATATTTGGAGGAACTGAGTAACAGATGCTATGCTTACATTCTGTCACCTAAAGTGAAGCGTGAACATGGAAGAACAGTACAGATGCTACCTAAGCATTAGAAGAGTACTATGCTGGTGTTGTCTGTGCATTATGTTCTAATGTTCATCATTTGTGTTGATATAGCATCTTCAACCAGAGATGTCAAAGCACACCACCCTCCCTTTCCACGGAAGGTAGCAATTACTATTATCCCTGCTCGACAGCTGGAGAGACCTAGGCACAGAGGTGCCAGTCGCGTGCAGAGGTTTCCCTGCAAGAACCAAGTTCTTCCCTTCTAGAAGACACCCCTCAAAATTCCACCTTAAAAGAAAATGTACTGAATTCAGATTTGTATTTCTAAAAGTGTCCCGTCTTAAATCGCATTCTCAGGTTATGAGATGCTTAGATGTGCCCATTCTGGGCTTTTCTGTTGTAAATTAATATTGGACACAGAAAAAGATTTTACATTAATAGCACATTTTTTTCAAATACCAAAACTGATGTTTTTAAACATTTAATATCTAATAAATAATTTTCTAACTATTCACATTTATTTTTTGAGCGGTAAACTAGTTGAAGGGATTCTTAATCATTGGTAACTTATTTCTGATATAAAAGTGGTCAGTCATTTGCTCAAAAAATAAAATTTGACCAAAAACATGTCCCTGATGTCAACAATGGTTCCATTGTTTGGGGGAGAATTCTGATGGTATCCATCCCACTTTCTGCCAGAAAGACTGTTTGCCAATTATCAAAGTTCATTAACTCTTTTCTAAAAAATAAGCTTGACATTTTAACAAAAGTAATTATGTACAGTGCTGGACATTTTACACTTAAATAATACATATTAAAGGCTTGAAAATATCACTTGGTTTTCATAGCTGACTCTAAAACAAAATCATTTTTTAGTAGAAATAGGACATTATATACTTCAGTTTATTTCCCTTAGCATCAGCAAATTTTTTCTAACCTGCTGTGTAAAGAAGCACAGCTTTCCCCACAGTGGAAGAGCTGAGCACTACTTTGTGGAATGTTTGAATTTGGTCCTAGATTGGTAATAAGTTGATGTTATCCAACCAGGGTCACAGTCTTCTAAGGAGAACTATGCTAAGAGTTAAAAACAAACTATAAATCCACAAAAATGTCCACCCACTTGCAGGATTTTCACCGACCTCAGATTTACCAACTGCAACTTCTTCCTACTTGCAAGATCTTCCTCCATATAATCACACCATTTTCTTCTCATATTTCCTTTGAACCTTGCTCAAATTTCATTTTGTCACAGAAACTGTCTAGGACCCCTTCTTTCCAATGATCTGCCCCAACCCGAACCCCATCTCCTTAACTTGCTGTATTTTCTCCTTTACACTTGTCATGTGACATACCCTTTTCCCTTCACTAGAATGGCAGACCCAAAGGGCAGGTGGAATGTGCTCTCTGTGTTTCACTGCTAAAGCCGTGATGTCTGCCACCTAAGTTTGAGATCGGATACTTAAATAATAACTACAGTGATATAGCACACAAGTGCATATCTAATGACAAACTCAGTAGAAACAATTGTGTAAAGTCCTGAGCATATCTTGTTGATTTTTTCAAACTAGAATGTGGTTCCTTTGACAGTGCTTAAGAGTCTTGACTTAGTTGCTATTACTGCTGCTTAGTGAACTATTAAATTCTAGATCCATACTTCTGTACTCTGATTTGTAATGCTGGAGCCAAGACTCTGCAAACTACCTCACTTCCTTTACTAGCTGGCTTCCTAAGAGATTTTATCAATGGCAGTCACTGGAGGGAGGTGGAAGGTGATGGGACTTGTTCTTTTCCCTTTACTTCTTGCTTCTATCGGCATCAGCTCAGCAGCAACACTTCATCACCCTGTCCTCAGCAGTAGGTCCCAGTTTCCTACTCATTTCATACGCAAAATCAGACCATGACCCCTCAAAGGTACCAGCCCTAGTTGTACTGTTCCCACTTCTCAGAGGGCCAAGTCCCACACCCGCAGGATCTTGCTCCGAGCTTCTCATTTCTAATCACCCAGCCATTTCCTTTGTTGCCCCAGCTGTAATCTGGGTCACCACAGTGCTTCCCCTTTGCTCTAAGACCCACTCCAGCCCTGTGTAAACATTTCACTATATTAAGTTCTCTCAGTTATGTAGTATGCGGTTTTTATTCCTTGTTGGACCTCAATTGATGTTCTTTTTTTCAGTGATTATTTCCAAAACCCTTCCCTTGTAACAGTTACTTTTCTATGAGTCAAACTGTTTAAAATCACAGTGCCAACATCAACCCATCAATTAATGTAAATAGACGCAACAAGGCAAATGAGCAAAAATTGCTCTATTTCATTGGCAATAATCCAAGGTGAATTTGAAATAAGCAAATTTGGGGTAATTATGTTGGTTTTTTAGTCATATATACATATGTTTTGTTTTTTTGTTGATGTTCCTCCTGAAGGTCATGGTAAAAGCCAAATGTAAATTTCTCATTTTAGGTAGATTAGGTGATCTATTTCTTTTATAGGCCTTGATTGCCCCCTGAGAATCATGAAACGAAAAGGTAAAGGGATTACTTATTTAGGAAAGGAAGAACTGGGCTTCTCTCCCAAACTTACATTGAAAGCAAACATTATATTCCATGTAATGATCTAAAACCTAATGCTATTTATATTATGTAACTGTTTTATATGGAGTGCTGGAGTTCCAAGGAATATAGTCTGAAAAACTGATATTCAGGCAGAAAGAGCTGTACTTCAAAGTTACTTCAAAACATTTGTGGAAAATAATTAAAAGATAAGGTTATCTTGATGCAAAAAAAATTTTTTTTAATCCATGCATACACAGAGTCTTCAAGGGGCTGAAAGTTAGGCCGCCTGCAGTACTGGCATCCCCCTATAGGTGCCGGTTTCAAGTCCCGGTTGCTCTTCCTCCAATCCAGATCCCTGCTAATGCATCTGGGAAAGCATAAGATGGCCCAAGTGCTTTGGCTCCTGCACTTACATGGGAGACCCGGAAGAAGCTCCTGGCTTCAGCCTGGCCCAACCCTGGCTGTTTCAGCCATTTGCGGAGTGAACCAATGGATGGGAGGCCTCTCTGTGTGTATGTCTCTCTCTCTCTCCAATTTGGCCTTTCAATAAAGAAATATTTTTACAATTATAATAGTTTATGAAAAATGCATGTTAAAAAGAAGCTGCACAAATTTTAAACTTTTTTTAACTAAAATAAACGTAATTTTTAATGCCATTTTCCTTACAGATTTTGAGCTACCCTCATAACATGATAGCTTAAATAACAGGGTAGGTTAGTTTAAGAAAGATGATGGAGCTACTATGTGCTGGATTCTAGGTTAGGTGTTGAGAATGGAAAAATCCCCGAGTCATGACCCCAAATACTAATCACATTCTTGCAAGCATTTGAGGAAAGTACAGTAGGAGAGAACAAAAGAGGAGCCTAAAAGAGAACAGGATGTTCTCATGCCAGAGATCACATTTGAATGATCTTAAATAATGACTAGGAGTTTTCCATCTGGGTGGAGGGAAAGTAGCAGAGGAAATAGTGGAATGACAGAGGCATGACAGTGTTCCGAAAACCACAAGTATTGTGGTTGCTGGGGAATAGCATGCAAGGGCGAATCGGGGAAAAGGTAAAAATGAAGTTAGATGAGTACATAGGGATTTTTCTATGCTCTGTAAAGAAGTGTGAGGGCCAGTGTTGTGACATAGCAGGTGAAGGCACTGCCTGTGACACTGGCATCCTACATAGGCATCTGTTCATGTCCCAACTGCTCCACTTCCAATCCAGCCCCCTGCTAATGCACCTGGAGAGCAGCAGAAGATAGCCCAAGTATTTGGGCCCCTGCCATCCATATGGGAGACCCAGATAAAGCTCCTGGTTCCTCTCTTTGACCTGGCCCAGCCCTGGCCATTGTGACCATCTGGGGAGTGAATTATCAGATGAGAGATAGATTTCTTGCTCTTGCTCTCTCTTTTTATCTCTCTCCATCTTTTTATGTAACTCTGAATTCCAAATAAATAAATCTTAAAAAAAAAAAGTTTGGATTTTTATCTTGGAGATGATGAGAACAACTGAAGTGAGTGGAGGAATAACTAGATTTGCTGGAAAAGGCAGGGATGATTGTGAAGGTGAAGGTAAATGGATGATCAAGAGACACGGGAAAATTATAAGCAGAGGTTTTGTAAGGAAGTTCTAACAAGCAGAGCAAATGAAGGTCTGAAATTTCAGTGATGAATGGAACAAAGTGACAAAAAATTAATGCAGGAGAATGTTAGTATTTTTAAACAAAACAATTTATTTCCAGAATGGGGTGAATATAGTGTGGTTAGCTAGAGATAACAGTCTAGGCAACTGAGGGAAGCAGGGGCAAAAGGCACAAGTGCAAAGTGATGAAAAAAATGAGGAAAAAAATGCTCAAAGAAGATAATGAAAATATGGGTGAAGGCAGAAGAATATTAAAATAAGAAAGAACCTGGAAAATAAAATGGTAAGAAAGAGGGAAAACCAAATAGCAGGCTACAATAAAACAACTGATGATTTTATAATTTACTGGACAAACTTTCGGGTCAATTTTATAATTTCCTCCCGCTGAGTACTAGTCCTTTGAGTCTTACGTCTCAGTTATGTAGGTTTATATAATGCTCAGTACAGTTCCTTTTACACTGTCAGTAATCAGTAAGTAATGTTTTAATGGAAGAAAGAGAGAGGAAGGAAAGAACAGCCTTGGAGATGGTTTTGCTGTTGTATTTACACAGAGAAGAAGATCAATATCTTTGTAGGCTGAATATAAAGAAGAGCCACTGTTTCCTGCATGAATGTTTCCACAGATCCTGCCCTATATAATCACTGAAAACATTGTTGCCAACTTGTAGCCTTTGATATCTAACCCAAAAACAGATACTCATCAGCCACGCCACACCCACCAACCCAGAAAGATGCACAGAAAGAGGTGCTGGATTCCTAATCTACTGAACTGTAAGATAATACATTTGTGTTCCTGTATGCCGCTGTGTCTGTGGTAATGTCATAGCAGTAGTAAAAACGGATGCACCTCCCACCCCCTTACATTAATTCCATTGATTCAACATTCAAGGATGCTAACATCAAACTTAGCTTGTTTTTAACAATTTTATCTAGATTCCCTCAATACCACCAAGGCACATTCCACTTCTTTCATTTTTAAACAACTATTTATTTATTTTAAAGAGTTTCAGAGAGAGGCAGACAGAGGGAGGGAGAGAAAGAGAGAGATAACTCTTCCATCCCCTGGTTCACTCCCTAGATGGCAAACACAGCCAGGGCTGGGCCAGGCAGAAACCAGGAGCTTCACCTGGGTATCTACGTAGGTACAGGGACCCAAATAATTGGGCCATCTTCCACTGCTTTTCGGAGGCCATTAGCAGGGAGCTGGATCACCAGTGGAGCAGCCAGGACAGAAACCACTGCCGCTATGGAATGCCAGCATTGCAGGTGGCAGCTTTATCCACTATGCCACAAACAGCAGGTCCCAACCCACTCCATTTCTCTTTGTAAAAGAGACAATATAGAACCCCTTTTCCACCGTGAATAAACATCCCTAGATCTTTCCATTTAACAGTCCTACCTTCTCAAATTAAATGATCCATGGTCTTTCTCCTGAGACTTAAGACAATTTGTATCATTTTCTAAAAGAAAGCTTCTGTTTCTCCCACTCCCTTCAGCCCATGTTGCCCTCATTATTCGGTAGCCTTCATTCAACACTCCAATTCCGTAGCCTTCATTCAACACTCCATCCTCTTTTGATCCTCTGTATACACCTTTTTAAATCCTGCTTCTACTTGAATTCCTTGACAGCATCAATACTTCTAAATCTCCTTTGAACCTTTGGTCTCAGTGGGAATTTCTCTTTTGAGTTTTTTCTAACCCTGCTTCCTGTTTTCCTACCACTTTAGCATCACTGTTGAATGAATGAATGAATGAATTTATGGTCCTCTAACTCACTTATCTCCAAAGCCTTTATTCCCATTTTGGCTTTTCTGTCTTTCTATGCAGACTGACTTCATATAAACCTTTTGATTACCTGCTCTTGGACTCTCACCAAGGAAGGCCAGCCAACCTGCTATATGGAAATCAGGAGTTGCTTAATAACATCTCAATAGGGTGCCCCATATAATACCTGAAATTATATTGTATCCATTTCCCCTCCGGTTTTCAAAGCTATGCACCAATTCTGATAGTCATTCTTAATGAAGCTTTACAGGGATTGCTCTGAATTTTTCCTTCTCTTCAAACCATCATGCTTTTCCTAAGCCTAAGCATGTTCATTGGATAATACTGCCTCTTATTTCCCTGATAAAAAGTAAAGCTCTTATAGAAGAACTGTATCACTCATCTTCCAATTTAACTTCTCGTGCCATCCTTTCCTCTCTTTTTCAGTAATAATTTAAAAGTTCAGTGATGGGGGCCGGCGCCGTGGCTCACTTGGTTAATCCTCTGCCTGTGGCACCAGCATCCCATATGGGCGCCGGATTCTAATCCCAGTTGCTACTCTTCCAGTCCAGCTCTCTGCTGTGGCCCGGGAGGACAGTGGAGGATGGCCCAAGTGCTTGGGCCCCTGCACCCACATGGGAGACCAGGAAGAAGCTCCTGGCTTCAGATCGGCGCAACACGCCAGCCGCAGCAGCCATTTGGGGATGAACCAACGGAAAAGGAAGACCTTTCTCTCTGTCTCTCTCCCTCACTGTCCACTCTGCCTGTCAAAAAAAAGAAAGAAAGAAAGAAAGAAAGAAAGAAAGAAAGAAAGAAAGAAAGAAAGAAAGAAAGAAAGAAAGAAAGAAAGAAAAAGAAAAAGGACCAGTGAATACTAAAATTCTTAAAGTGTAGTTTTAGAATCAGGAAAGCAGCTTCAAAGAAAACAGACCGCTGATAGTGTGACTGCCACTCTGAACCCTATAGTCTCTCTAGTGTAGGAATAAGAAGCCAAAGGACTTGACCTAATAAATAGAACTAAATCAGGGAGTTACCAGCCAGCTTCTCAAAGGAATCAGCTCTATTTCTGTTGTGATCAAATAGTTGTGAATGCTTAACTATTGTCATTCACTGTTTGAAAATATCATTAACAGTTAATGAAGAAACAATGCTTTTTTTTTTTTTTAAGATTTATTTGTCTATTTGAGAGCCAGAGTTACATAGAGAGAGGAGAGATGGGGTGGGGTGCTCTTCCATCTGATGGTTCACTCCCAAACTGGCCACAACAACCGGAGCTGTGTCTATCCAAAGCCAGGAGCCAGGTGCTTCTTCCTGGTCTCCCATGCGGGTGCAGGGGCCCAAGGACTTGGGCCATCCTCCACTGCTTTCCCAGGCCACAGCAGAGAGCTAGGCTGGAAGAGGAGCAACCAGGACTAGAACTAGTACGCCATGGCACCAGCCCCGAAACTATACTTTTCAATTCTATGGTATGAGATGAGCTCATTTATTCAGGAAATAAACAGTCCAGATCTTCCATATTCCATCCAGTGGCAGTGAAATAATGAGTAAGTCATATAGCTCCTTCTTTCTTTTCTTTACCATCTCATCCATTTAAAAATTTTAATTGATAGGTGATGAGTATTTGTACATATTTGTGAGTACAGTATATCTTGATACATGCGTACAGTTATAGTAATCAAATCATGATAATTAGCACTTCCATCTTCTCCAGCGTTTATCATTTCTATTTGTTGGGAATCGTAGCACTCTTCTAGTTATTTGGAAATATAACTTGTTGTACACTACAGTTACCTTTTTATGCTATAGAATACTATAAATAATTCCTTCTATCTAATTATATTATAGAAACCATCATCCAACCTCTCTTTGTCTCTCCTTCTCCATACTCTTCCTATCTAAGTCCTTCTCTTCAACAACTTTTCAATTTAGCATAGAAAGCAGGGATTAAATGAATATTTAAGCAGAATTTTTATTCTGCTTCTGGTGGAGTCTCTGTTAGCAGCAATAAAATAAGTGGCAGAAGACGCTGGGCTCCAATATTTAGTAGACGTTTTTAGCATCATTTGTAGAAAGGCAGGTAACTGTTTAAAGCCAAGATAGGCAGGAACAGGCACAGTGCTTCAGAGGGAAATGAAGGTGAGTGGGCTCCAGCTCGGGGGGATAGCAGCTTCTTGATTTCCAGATAATATCTCACTCACTGAAATGACCCCTGGATTCCATGTTTCTGGCAGCACACTGACTAATGTAGAATAAAAGAATGCCATAAGAATCTAGTTAGGTAGAAAGGAGCCAGGTAAAGAAGATCCTTGCAGGTCATGCTAAGTGTTTTGAATTTCATTCTAATAGAAAAGGGAAGCCACCGAAGGATTCTCAATGGAGAAGTTACATAACCAATTTTTCATTTTTCAGAAAAACAATCTAACTACCATCAAAATAATAGGTTAGTGAAAATAAGACTGGATTCGGGAATTAGTTAAGTGACTATAAGAACTGAAGCAAGAAATGATGGTGGTGGGGGCCGGCACTGTGGGGAGCATCCGGACTAGACTAAGTTACTCGAATTAAGACTTATTCTATGCATCTGCTCTCCCACAATATGGCGCTGGGAGAGAAGTAAACAGCTTCCGCACAGCTGCCTCCAGTTCAACTAATAAATTGTAGGACTTGCTCCTGATTGGAGAGCAGCGTACTCGGCGTGTGGGCAGCCGAGTTAGGATTGGCGGAGGAGGACTATAAAGGAGGAGAGAAACGGCATGCACCAGGAACATCTATGGGGAACATCTAAGGGAACCCGTGCAGCCCCCGAGAGAGCCGGCCGGCGGTGTGCCGCTCCCCTGCGGAAGTGGGGAATGCGGCCAGGGGGAACTGCCCTTCCACAGAGGTGGAAGGGATAGTAGCCAACCTGGGAAGAACCAGCAGCAAACCCGGGGAAGGCCGAGCAGACGAAAGAACAGCGCAGGGTCCTGTGTTGCTCCTCCACGAAGAGGG
The DNA here is from genome assembly GCF_964237555.1 of Oryctolagus cuniculus. Lineage (NCBI taxonomy): Eukaryota > Metazoa > Chordata > Mammalia > Lagomorpha > Leporidae > Oryctolagus > Oryctolagus cuniculus. The sequence continues at coordinate 67,029,111 of NC_091435.1, read as the reverse complement.
GGAGCGACACGGCACCATGGCTCACTTGGTTAATCCTCCGCCTGCAGCTCCGGCATCCCATATGGGCACCGGGATCTAGTCCTGGTTGCTCTTCTTCCAGTCCAGCTCTCTGCTGTGGCCCGGGAGGGCAGTGGAGAATGGCCAGGTGCTTGGGCCCTGCACCTGAATGGGAGACCAGGAAGAAGCACCTGGCTCCTAGCGGCCATTTGGAGAGTGAACCAACAGAAGGAAGACCTTTCTCTCTGTCTCTCTCTCTCACTGTCTATAATTCTACCTGTCAAATAAAAAAAGAAAAAGAAAGAAAGAAAGAAATGATGGTGGTTAGACCAAAAGTGATGAAAATATGAGGATATTTCAAAGTGTTCATGGAAAATGGAATGAAAAGATATATTCATTTTGTTGCACAAAGAAGTCTTCAAAAAGTTCATGAAAACAGCATGTTACTGAAAGAAAAACTGTGCCTGGGTTTTAAAATCTTTTCAACCAAAATAAATATCATTTAATTCCATTTTTCCACAAATATTTTGAAGATCCTCATATAGAAGTTGATAACTAAAAAGGATTGGAAAGACTTGGTGATTGTTTGGATTTCAGTAGCAAGAGGAATAAAGTCAAGGATGATTCCAAGGTTTCTGACATCAGTGGGTAGATGGTGATGTTATTCACTAAGATAAGATAATTTCAGGAATAAATATTATAACTTTGGATTTGAATTGCATATAAGATACCAGAGCAGATATGATGAGTGCAGTTACATGTGCAGCTATAGAACTCATAGCATTAGTGTATGCTGGGAAAATAAGCTTAGATGTGACTAGTAAATCAATTGTATTTCAAGCCATGTAAGTATGTACATGAAATCATTTAGGATCTGAAGATATTGTGAGAAGAAAAGGCCTAATCCCAAGAAGTGGATGAAATTTTGAAGAAAATACATTGCCAGCGAGAGAGGGATGAGTTGCCAGAGAGGAAAAAGGGAAACTAAATATATGATGTCATAGAAACTGAGCAAGAGGGGAGAGGAAATGATTATTTAGGTTATTTAGAGCAAGAAATAAAAAGTGACTGTGGCTAATATAAGCAAACAATAAATTTGTGTAAAGGATAACATGTAGTTCGCTAAAGGTGTGGTAAGTCAGACTGGAAGGCGGCAAAGTCTGAAACTGAACTATAGAAATAAGTAAGAGAGGCCACTACTGATGAACCCACTGAACACTAGCGACTACTTTTAGCTCCAAGGAAAAGGCTTGAACTATACATTAGACACTACTTTCTCACAATTCTGGCACTGTGACCACTGGAACTTGGTCTCCCTGTAAACATCACCATCACAAAACTGTCTTCAGTGCCTTGTGATCCACACATAGGCCACTGCATCTGACTCACCTTGTTGGGGAAATTAATGGCAGAATATATAGAAGTTGAGAATAAGAGAATAAATACAGGGAGCATTCCAAGATATTTACCTGTGAAAGAGACATTAGTAACTGAAGGGCCATGTGCTACACAGAGTATTTAAGAGTAGAACAGCCGGCTGGCACCACGGCTCAATAGGCTAATCCTCCGCCTAGCGGCGCCGGCACACTGGGTTCTAGTCCCAGTCGGGGCGCTGGATTCTGTCCCGGTTGCCCCTCTTCCAGGACAGCTCTCTGCTGTGGCCAGGGAGTGCAGTGGAGGAGGGCCCAAGTGCTTGGGCCCTGCGCCCGAATGGGAGACCAGGAGAAGCACCTGGCTCCTGGCTTCGGATCAGCATGGTGTGCCGGCCACAGTGTGCCAGCCGTGGTGGCCATTGGAGGGTGAACCAACGGCAAAGGAAGACCTTTCTCTCTGTCTCTCTCTCACTGTCCACTCTGCCTGTCAAAAAAAAAAAAGCAATAGAGAATGACCAAAGTACCTGGGCCCTTTTCATCCACATAGGAAACCCAGATGGAGCTCCAGACTCCTGATTTCAGTTTAGCTCATCCCTGGCCATAGTAGCCAAAGACTTCATGGAATGATTGGCCTTGAGTGATAATGGGAAAAATTTCTACAGATGAAAAAGAAGAGGAGGGAGTAATGTAGCATTGATTACGTGCATAAGAAGAAATTTTCTATGTGAAGCTTTTTTTTAAAGGGTGCAGGCAGATCATGACTATAAGAAATATAGCAAGAATGAGGTGTTAGAAAAGTAGAAAACAGTTTCTTTTGAGAGGTAGAGAATTAGAGAGGGAGAGAGAGTTTCCATCTACTGGTTCACTCCCCAAATGCTAGAACAGCCAAGGTTCGATGAAGACTGAGTCAGCAGCTGGAAACTCAATCCAGGTTTCCCACATGAGTGGCAAGAACCCAATTATTTAAGCCATCACTGTTGCTTCCCCAGCTCTACATTAGCAGGAAAATATAGCCAGGTATTGAACCCAGGTACCCCAATGTGGAACATGAGTGTCTTAACCAATAGGTCACACACCTGCCCCAAGAGCAGACATTTGAAACAATTACTGTGAGTGTAGGAGGCTGAGTTACATGAGAGTGTAAAATCTCAAGGCAGTGTTGAATGCCAAGTGGAGGTTGGACATTAGAGATTCAAACTAATCCCTGTTTACTCAGTTGTCTGATATTTGTCCATCAACTTTAGCTGGTTGGGTGAGACAAAAAGGTTAATGGAAATGAAATGTTTAATTTTACACTTTTCTTGCTAAGAAGCAGCCAGAGGATGTAGGGATCTCTGTGAGTGGAACACCCTGAGTATGGGTGATTAAGCTGCCAGGAAATGCCACCTTGGCGGGGAAAAGCACCATTTAACTGCTTGCCATCATCTGTCATGGAGAAACGGGAACAATTTTACAAGGTTTTGCTTACACAGAATAATACGAATTCCAGTTAATTTTCCTAAGTTCTCAGAGGTTTTGTGAGATCTTTACAGAAAGTTCAAGCTCCATCTACAAAAATTATAAGCAAGTTGTCAGCTTAGTGCAAACCTTTCTACTTAGTTGTTACTCAAGTTAAATACATCTGTTTTGAGAAGTTTTTAAATGGAAGTAAAGAAGAATAGTGTACTAATCTGAAGTTTAATGTATTCTACCATTGAAACCAAACCTAGAAGCAGAATTAAAACTGAACCATGCTAGCCGGCGCCGCGGCTCGCTAGGCTAATCCTCCGCCTTGTGGCGTCAGCACACCAGGTTCTAGTCCCGGTCGGGGTGCCAGATTCTGTCCTGGTTGCCCCTCTTCCAGGCCAGCTCTCTGCTGTGGCCAGGGAGTGCAGTGGAGGATGGCCCAAGTGCTCGGGCCCTGCACCCCATGGGAGACCAGGGTAAGTACCTGGCTCCTGCCATCGGATCAGCGCGGTGCACCGGCCGCAGCACGCGGGCCGTGGCAGCCATTGGAGGATGAACCAATGGCAAAAGGAAGACCTTTCTCTCTGTCTCTCTCTCTCACTGTCCACTCTGCCTGTCAAAAAAATTTTAAAAAAAATGAAATACAGGGCTGGTGCTGGGATGTTGTGGGCTTAAGCACCTGTGGTGCAGCATCCCATTTGCTGCTCCTCTTCCAGTCCAGCTCTCTGCTATGGCCAAGGAAAGCCAGTGAAGATGGCCCAAGTTCTTGGGCCCCTGCAACCTCCTGGGAGATCCGGAAGACGCTCCTGGCTCTTGGCTTCGAATCAGCCCAGCTCTGGTTGCTGCAGCCACTGGAGAAGTGAGCCAGCAGATGGAACACCTCTCTCTGTCTCTCCCTCTCTGTCTGTAACTCTACCTCTCAAAACAAATAGATAAAATATTTTAAAAATTGAAATGCATAGAATAACACAATATTATTTTTAAGCTTTTCACCTTGAATATATCACTCAGATTCAATGGCTTTGAAAATAAATGTAATTTCTCAGGAATTAAACTTCACACATCGTTAAGGCTATTCTATTTCCTGAAACTCTTAAAATTACATCTGAGATGACAAAATCATTTATTATTTTTGTTATGATAACCTATCCCACTATTGAAAATTGGGTAGTATTCATTCCCTCAAAGTCTTTTGTTGCAAATCTACTTAGGAAGTCCTTTAAAAAGTCCTTATTTCCATTCTTGTGCCTATGGGGGTGGCTCCCTGTCAGGGCCCAAGCATTACTTCCCATAGTGATTGTTAAATAGTAACAATAAAAAGGCTTTCTCATCAGAACTGTCGTTGGAAAAGACATTTTCCTTATGCTGGGCTCAGAGTAAGAACTTGACTGATAGGCCTTTTGTAATTAAGTCTTAGTTCTCTTAAGCTAGGTATTCTTCTTCAAAAGATTTATCTATCTAGCTAGCTATTTATTTATTTACTTTTGAAAGAGTTATAGAGAGAGGAGAGAGAGAGAGAGCGAGAGCTCTTCCATCTTCTGGTTCACTCTCCAAATGGCCGCAGTTGCCAGGGCTGGGCCGGGCCAAATCCAGGATCCAGGAGCTTCTTCCAGATCTCCCATGTGGATGCAGGGGACCAAGCACTTGGGCCATCCTCTGCTGCTTTCTCAGGCACATTAGCAAGGAGCTGGATCAGAAGTGGAGCTGTCGGCACTGCAGGTGAAAGCTTAACCTGCTATGCTATAACACTGCCCCAGATTTATATATTTAAAAGTTAAGATGATTCACAGAAAGAGGGAGAGAGAGAGAGAGAGAGAGTTCTTCTATCTACTAATTCACCCCCCAAATGGCCGCAACGGCTGGGGCTGGGTCAGATGCCACAGGCTCAGAACTCCATCCTGTTCTTCATAGGGATAGAAAGGATCCAAGTACTTAGGCCATCTTCCACTGCCTTTTGAGGTGCTTTAGTTGGGAGCTGGATCTGAAGTAGAGTAGCCTGGACTTGAACTAGGACTCTGATATGGAATGCCAGCATTGTAAGCAGTGGATTAAGCTGCTGTGCCACAACACTGGCCCCAAAGTAGATACTCTTAACTGATAGGGCAATAGTTCTGTATGTATTTGCTTAAGAGAATATAAATTATACATTCTTATAGCACCAAAAAGTCTGTGGTTTTCCATATAGGCCCAATGGAGAAATAGCATTGCATTGACTAGAATTAGGAAAACATTAAAATTACATAATCATCTAAAAGTAAATAACAGCAAAATATGTGTAAAATATGTACTGTTTAACATCCCTACAGCACTGCAAAGATAATGCTATGTATAAAATTCAAAACAGAAGTTTGAAATATGTAGAGTATCCTTTAAAAATTTTGTTTTTGAATTCAATCAAGCCAATGTAGTTTTTGAATCATAGAATTCTTAGATCTAAAAAGACTCAGCCTTTTCCATTTTATACACAGGGAAACTTGGGCTTGTAGAGGAGAAAAGATTTATTTTCTTATCCATATCTGAGTTCATGGCTGAGTCCCCAAACAAAAGACATTAACAGAATAGCATATACATTCATTTAATATGAATTTTATGTGACCTATCAGGCTTCATAAGGAAATGAAGACCCAAAAGAAGAAGGTAAAATCTGTGCATATGTTATGCTAGGTTTGATGGAGAAGTATGATTAGACAAAGTGGGAATAATCTATTTGTAATCAAGTGGGAGGGACTTAGTAAGGCCTCTTTGTTCAGATTTTGTGTCTCAGTGTCACAGATAAGATACTCCTTTCCTCTAGCCATAGGGAAAGTATCTTTCAAATGATAGTCTTATGACCTACTTTAGGGAAAAAGGTTGGAGGAGTTAGAGAGTGACCTTCCTGTTTCTGTTTTCTCAAATACCTCACTGCCTGTATTTTGGGGTAGCATGTCCTGAACCTCAGCAGGCTCAGGCCCTTTAAGTGACTAGAACAACGTACACAAGGTTGTTTATTGAATATTTTCAGCTGCACATTACAGACAATGTAAGGAATAGTAGTAGCTTAAATGAATAGGGATTTACTTTCTCACATAATGCCAAGGATGGAGGTAGCCTTGCACTGTTTTTTGCTCCATGATTATCAACACTTTCTCAGACTCGGGCTCTTTCCCTCCTTCTGCCATGGTCTCCCTAGATTTCTGGCTTTTCATCCTAACAACTTCAATGTTCACAGTCACAGAAAAGCTGCTATAGCTCTGAGCTAAAAAGAAAACAGAAGGCAGGACTGGAAGTCAAGAGCCATTTCTGCAGCAGTAGATTGAAACCTCCGGAAGCTTTCCAGGAGACCTCCCTTGACTCTTTGCCGAGCATCAGATCTCGGGCTATCCCTCAGATGGGCCTTTCGAGCCTTTTGCAAATGAGAAGCAGGTTAGAAATGAATTCTGGATTAGGCAACCAACATCGTCAGTCGCTTGCAGCTATTGTGATTTTCGAAGACAGTTTCTTATAATTAGAAATTACCTATATTCTATCAGATGCTCTATAAAGAAAAATGAAAGAATAGTTAAATTGCCTAAAAAAGAAATTACTGCAGAACAAAGGAAATAAAATAAGTGTCCCATTCTCCACATTGCCACTATTATCATTATCAAGTTGCTTTGATAATGCAGGAATTTGCTTTAACTACTGAAATTATTCAGAGAGGTAGACACCTATACACATCTTTCTGGAAGGATTTTATTTGTCTTTTAAACAGTAAAGAAGGAAATATCCTCTCTATTAAATATTGTTGTGGGATAAGATACTCTGACAATACTGTGTAGGAGAGAAAAGTAGGATACTTTCTTCCTTTCTCAAGTTCATGGCTTGGGCTCCAATAGCTAAAAACAGAATAACAAGAGAAAAGCATAGAAATTGCTTTAATAAAAAGTTTTACATGACACAAGAGCCTTCATAAAGAAATTAAAGTATTTCAAAGGTTCATGGGAAAACGGGATTAAAAGATATCTTTATTTTGGTGCAAAAAATTTTTGAAGTCCATGCATAGTTTTTTCATAATTTTATATTTTTCATGAACTTTTTGAAAACCCCTTGTATGAATTGGTTTCAACTTTTTTACACCAAAATAAACTTATCCTTTAGTCCCATTTTCTATGAACTTTGGGTATCCTCATGTGTTATTCTAGGTTGGGAGGAGAAATTGAGAGTCACGGGCAAGTATGATTGGACAAAGAGACTATTTTCCAATAGTAATTAGCAGGGAGAATTTCTCTGTGTTCCTGTATCTTCGCAGCTAAGGATGTTTCTTTCCTCTGAATGTGGGAAGAGTCACTTTCCCTTCTCATAAAGATATTATGACCTTTATAGAGGAAGGCCAGAAGGTCTTTTGTGACATGTTTCATGGAGAAGGGCAGGATAAGGCTGGAGAAATCTTAATTCTGCTGTTTTCTTGAATGCTAACATGCCATGTTTGGAAATATCCTGTCCTGAACCACATCACTTGCAAGTTCTCCCTTTATTCAAAGACAGCTACCTTTTTTGTTTTTTAATGAACAATACTCATGGCAGAAATCATCTATGAGATTGTGGGCCTCACCTGAGACAAGCTTGGTACTGTAGGTACTGGTCACAAAGTGCCTCAAAACCATGCTAAAAGTTTAGCTTTATCTGCCATCTCTCTTTTGAATGTGAGGTCCTTCCCATAAGAGGTCATTGAAGAAAAATATAGCTGAGGCTATAAGCTCCCAGACTTCCAAGATGTGACACGGCAAGAAGAATGACCAACTGACATTTTACTTTGTGAAAATTCAGTCTTATGGCCAGCGCAGTGGCATAGCAGGTAAAGCTGCCGCTTGCAGTGCCGGTAACCCATATGGGTGCCAGTTCTAGTCCCAGCTGCTCCACTTCCGAACCAGCTCTCTGCTCCAGCCTATAAAAGCAGTGGAAGATGGTCCAAGTCCTTCAGCCCCTGCACCCGCGTGGGAGACCTGGCAGAAGCTCCTGGCTCCTGGTTTCGGATCGGCACAGCTCCGGCTGTTGTGGCCAATGGGAGAATGAACCTGCAGATGGAAGACCTCTCTCTCTCTCTCTCTGCCTCTGCCTATCTGTAACTCTGCCTTCAAATAAATAAATAAATCTTAAAAAAAAAAAAAAAGAAAGAAAAAAAATTCAGTCTTATAATTCCTCTTGGGACCACCACCAGGGCTGACATGGTGATACCATGTTCCAGAAGACCAAGTTTTGTGGCTTAGTTTCTCCACTCATGAATTCTCTATGAGCACATGACTTAACTGTATTCTTTATAAAAAATGGAGATAGTGATAATACCTACGTCAAAGATTTAGAGAATCAAGTGAGATATTAATGGATGTGTAAACATCCTATCAATAAAAATAAAGGTATAAATGGTGTATCTTGTTAATTCAATAATTCCACTGAGGATGAGTCCATTGCATGCCTCATCTGAGGTAGAAAGTATTTCCTAGATTTATAAGGAAACCCTAAAATTTAGCCAAGATCATGTCTAGAAAAAGAAATCCCTTTGTGTTTCTATATTTGATGTCCCCTTACAGCAATAACAAAAGAGTAATCAAAACAGGCTTTGAGGCTGTTATCCTATTAATCAGACTCCCTTCTTCATTCCTATTGAGATTTAGATATTTTTCTTACATATCTAAAGGTGGGTATATTTGGTCCCAGGGTTTCATCTTTACCTTGTCACTTTATTTATTAAGCCCACTGACATTGAATAACAAAATATTTATTTGGGATCTTTTGCTGGGGTACTAGAAAACTTCTGAATGAAATTGGTTTCAATCTTGGAAAAATAAATATTTCCACTACAAATAAATGTTTTCACTACATTTATTTTGCAGAAATGTAGATATACTCAAAAATATTTTTGTGTTGGAAGATTTAGAAGAACAATTTGTTCAGAATATCCAGAATCATCCTCAAATACTTTTTTTTAAAAGATTTTATTTATTTATTTGAGAGGTAGAGCTACAGACAAAGAGAGGGAGAGACAGAGAGAAAAGTCTTCCATCTACTGGTTCACTCCCCAAATGGCTAAAATGGCTGGAGCTGGGCTGATTTGAAGCCAGCAGCCAAGAGCATTTTCCAGGTCTCCCACAAGGGTTCAGGGGCCCAAGCACTTGGGCCATCTTCCACTGCTTTCCCAGGCCATCAGCAATGAGCAGAATCAGAAGAGCAGCTGGAATTCGAACCAGTGCCCATATGGAATGCCGGTGCCACCAGCAGAGGCTTAGCCTACTAGACAACAGCGCTGGCCCCAAATACTCAGATTTTCAAATATGTCACTGCCTTGGAAAGGCCTCCCCTGACACTCTAGGCATCCCTGGTTATTTTTGCAAATACCAAATATTTACTTTTTTTAACTCATAAATTATAAGACTCACTAAGGCCTTACCTGTTTTGTTGATTACCATATGCATAACCAGTATGTAACTGAGACATAGATGCACTCGGTGAATATTTGTTAACTTAACAAATGGTAAAAGCAAAAAATGCTTTTAATGGATACATTATGTATTAACCCATATAGTTCTTCTCCCATAAAAAGAGAGGTAGAAAAAAGGAAAGAAGACAGAAAAAAAAAAGAGCAATTAATGCAGAATTCTTGCATGGAGATTTCTGTTAGTTTCAAGTTTCAAATTCCAAACCTGAAAATCTGGTCCAGAGGAAGTGGTGTCAGGGCAGTTCTTGAAAATCCAGTTTAATTATCCACTATTAGACAAGATTAGAGGCACCTTTTTGCCTGTCTGTGCAAACAGTCCAAGTTTAGAGGGAAAAGAGAAACAAGGCAAAATGGCAAGAGGCATCAGGGAAGCAGGCTCGTGCTGGTTAATTCTCTCTCCTGTCCTTCCCTGGAGAACGGGAGTGCCTGGCTCTCATCCTCAATTGAGCTCCCTTGGTCTGCCCTGGTGAGGACAAGGGCACAGTCTATCTCATATAAAGTGCTCCCCAAGTAAGGTGATGCTAGCTACAAAATTGACTGTTGCTTTTGATGCTCCCAAGTAGCCTGTCCTGGTAGCTGTGATTATTATCTTTTGTATTAAAAAATGTGTTTGCAGCAACATTTTTGTGAATTGTTTTTCTCTTAAAGTGCACTGTGTGTCATGTATTGTGTGTTATGGAGTAAATATAATTAGTAGTATTTTTGAAACTTTGATATCTACCTATATAAACTATTACTCTGAGTAACTCCTTTAGGTCTGTAAAATAGTCTCTGAAATATTAATCATTAACTAGGATTCTGTTTAAAGACTGATTTCTAGATAATCAAAGATTGCACTTCCAACATTATTTTTTCCCTTGGATACTGGATTTCCTGTTACACCAAAGAGTATATAATATTTGGTGTTCAGGCATACCTTTGTTGTTCAGAATGCCTGCCTATCTTCTGCTCAGGAGATAACTAGGGAAGTTTGTGTACCCAAAGGCCTTCTTATTAGGCAAGGTGGCCCATGTGACCTACTATGCCTCTAATCTTCCCAATTCAAAGAGAAGTTACAGGAAACCAGCACTGTGGCACAGAAGGTTAAGTTTCTGCCTATAATGTTAATGGATGCTGGTTCAAGTTTCAACTGCTCCACTTCCAATCCAGCTCCCTGCTAATGTGCCTGGGAAATGCAGCGGAAGATGGCCCAAGGGCTTGGGCTCTTCTATCCACATGGGAGACCCAGATGAGGCTCCTGGCTTCAGTCTGGCCCAGCCCTGGCCATTGTGGCCATTTGGAGAGTGAACCAGCAGATGGAATATCTTTCTCTCCTTCTCTCTCCGTATTTCTGCCTTTCAAATAAATAAATAAAAGAGAGAGAGAGACAGACAGAGAGGGAGAGACAGTGAGTGAGAGGAGGGGAGAGAGAGAGAGAGAGAAAGAGAGAGAGAGAGAAAGAGAGAAAGTTACAACCAGATACCAGGAATTACATGTTGGCCACAGGGCAATAATTCAGTGCCCGACAATTTGTTTCTTTCAAAATTGGAAGTATATTGAAAATTAGTCTTCCTTGTAGGATGGGAAATACAAGCCTCTGGAGTTGAGGGAAGTACAAAAGAAAGAGAAATTTATTGGTTTCTCAAAACCTGACAAGGCAGAAAAAAAATATGTTATCCCAATTGTGAGAGGTAAGACAGCCATGAAAAAGTTAATTAATTTATACAAAGTTGGTTTTCTAAAGCAATACTCAGGTGAAGAAGGAATCCTGGTTCTAACAGCTGTCTACACCCTGAGTGCTCTGGAAGACTGAGCGTTCATGCCGATGGATATGAAAGCCCTGGGGCAGGAGCTGGGTGGAAGATCAACAGTGACAGGCTACACCTCATGCACAGCATGAAACCTCACAAGACTCTTACTAAGGGTTTTCAAGGTGGCTCTAACTTCTGTAGACACATAGGATCAAATAATTTCTACTCCTTTGTTTGCTTGATGGTTAAAGAAAAGGGCTTTAAAAAAAAAGAATTTAAACCAAAAACTAACACTTTCCCCCTTACACACACACACACACACACATTCACTGACTGATAGAATCTTAGAATCTGTAAGAGGTGGTAGAAATCATCCCATTTCAACATGCTTGCCTTTTGTTGACATGAGCCAAGTGTACACAGAGTTAAATTGATTGACCTAAGAAAACATGATGAGAAACGGAAGATACTTCACAGCTGAGGAGAAATGAAATCAAGCTTAGAACCTGTCCCTAAAGAGTAAATCAATTTTTTTTTTTTTAAGATTCTATTTTATTTATTTGAAGGACAGAGTTATAGAGAGCAGTAAAGACAGGGAGAGGTCTTCCATCTGCTGGTTCACTCCCCAGATGGCTGCAACGACCAGAGCTGCGCTGATCCGAAGCTAGGAACCAGGAGCTTCCTCCAGGTCTCCCACACGGGTGCTGGGACCCAAGGACCTGGGCCATCCTCCACTGCTATCCCAAGCCATAGCAGAGAGCTGGATCAGAAAAGGAGCAGCCGGGACTAGAACTGGTGCCTATATGGGATGCCGGCGCTTCAGACCAGGGCTTCAACCTGCTGAGCCATAGCACTGGTCCCTAGTAAATCAATTTCTTTGGGTTAATCTTCAAATGAAGAGTTTGGAGTACAGCAATGTCTTTCAAAAAGGGATGGGAGGGAGCAAGCTTCTCACTTGAAACCCAGTGAAATAGAATAATTAAGTCAAACCTCTGGAAGTTCTAACATCCCAATATTGTAATCCCTTGGCATAACAAAGGTAGCATCTATGGACGCTCTTACTCACTTCCTTGTGGTTGTGTAGAAACTCACGTCTCAAATACTCAAAAGGGAGAATGAAGGGAAACTGTTGAGTGTCAGTGGAGAGTAAACGTGAATGAGTCAATTTGCTTGTTTCAACACATGGAAGTGTGATTACACTATTAAGTGAAGGCCATCCAGCCTAGGTTGATTTAATTACTCTGACCACAGTGACCCAAGAGGATTACTGGATAATCAGTATAGCTTTACATATCAGTGTTTATTTCCTAGGGGATTTAAACATTTGGATTGGTAATGATATGGCTTATTCTGCACCGTAGTGCAGAACATTTGTCAGCTATGTGGATCCTCATGTTTACAGAAGATCAGTTACAATAGCCAAGATATGAACTGAACCCAGATGTCAACTTATGATTGGATAAAGAAATTGTGGTATATACACATGGTAGAATACTACTCAGCCGTAAAAAAGAATGAAATTCTATTTTTTTTTTTTTGCAGCAAAATGGACTCAATTGGAGACCACTGTGCTTACTGAAGTAAGCCAATCCCCAAAAGTCAAATATGTTTTCTCAGATTTGTGGTAACTAATACAGAGTATAATGAAAGTAATGTATGTGAATGAAATTGACATCTTGAGATTTGATTACTTTGTATAGCCCTTGTCTATACTCCTGAGAGGCAATAATTTTTCAACTTACTACTTGTTAATTTTTTTATTTAGTGGTTATAAAGTAAACTGAAAATATGTCATTACAAAAATTAAAATAAGAAAGAAATAAGATGAGAGGGTATGAGTGAGAAAGTGAGGGTGGGAAGTATCAGTCTGTCCTTAAAACTGTGTATATGAAATACATGAAGTTTTTTCCCTTTATATAAATATTAAATACAAATAAAAACTTTTGTCAGGTACAAAGATCTATTTCCTTGATATGCCAATGGCTAATAGGTCAAATTCCAGCAGGAAATATGCTAAAACAAAACAAATAAATAAAATAAAACCCTTTGTATCAGTTTCTTTTTTCACTTTGACTTTGATTTTTGAAACATTCTCGACTTGTTTTTTCCCGAAAATAAAGATGTAATATTCACTCTAAATGTGGAAGGGCCTTTAGCCATTTGTATCTTTCTAGGAATATGTTTGTACCCATCCAGATCGTCTACTGCTTCTGCGGGTGGTGTGAGGAGCAGAAGTGGCCAGGAGCCCAGCTTGGCCAAGATCTCACTGCATGGCAGGCTTCCAGCTTGGACCACACCAGACAGCTGCCAAGATGCCCAAGGGAAAGGAGCAGTGAAGGAGGAGTGCAAGGGGAGACCTGCAAGGGCTGTGAAATGTGCTCGGGCAAAGGTGGAGGCAAAATCAAAAAAGGCAGCAGGAAAGCCTAAGTTCTTCATTAAAATAAAAAGTGCCAACCAATGGGAAAAGAGGAACAAAAGGAAACAGGCCCCTGTGGCCAGTCAAGAACTAAAGACTTATTTGCAGAAAATGGAGAAAATAAAACCAAGGGGCCTGGCGCTGTGGCACAGATGGTTAAGCCTTCACCTGCAATACTGGTATCCCATATTGGTGCCGTTTCTGTCCCTGCTGCTCCTCTTCTGACCCAGCTCTCTGCTATGGTCTGGGAAAGCAGTGGAGGATGGCCAAGTGTTGGAGCCCTTACACCCATGTTAGAGACCTGGAAGAAGCTCCTGGCTCCTGGCTTCAGACTGGCTCAGTTCTGGCCATTGCAGCCATTGGGGGAGTGAACCAGTGAATGCAAGACCTTTTCTCTGTCTCTCCCTCTCTGTGTCTGTAATTCTACCTCTCAAATAAATAAATAAATAAAATCTTTTTTTTTTTAAAAAAAAAAAGGTAAAATCAAATCAAGAAGAGCCAAGCTCTGAAGAAGCAGAAGGAAAAAGACAAGATGATGTTATACTAGTGGTTCCTGCTTCCTTTCTTGTACAACACTGAGGGATACTTTCATCAACTGTTTTGGTAAATACAAGTTTTTAGTAGCTCTAAAATTTGTTTAAGAAAGAGGGAAATCCACCTCATCCCATTCATTGAAACAAAACTTATATTTCTAGGAGTCAAATCAGGGGCTGGCATTGTGGCATAGTGTGCCAAGCCACCACCTGCAACACAGGCATCCCATTTGAGTGCTAGTTTGAGTCCTGGATGCTCTACTTCTGATCCAGCTCCCTGATATTGTGCCTGGGAAAGTAGTAGAAGATGGCCCATACAACCATCTGGAGAGTAAACCACCAGATGAAAAGTCTCTCTCTGTAACTCTGCCTTTCAAATAAACAATTAAATATTTTTAAAGAAAAAGAATGAAATCATTCAGTGATTGTTTGGGGCAACCAAAAAATAGTGGGGGATATTGAATAGTGGAAAGAGTTGACTGTGTTGGCTGTCAGCTTATTCCGTTGATGAGAAAAAGTAGTTTTTACATCTTCCACTCAAGACATACTAAATAGCAATTTGGAACCACAATCATGCATGTAATATGTCTTGAGTGTTTAAATTACTTCTATTCCCATGTTGATTTTTAGTGGAATCATCTCCTAAAGAAAACCATTCTTTGATGACTGCCCTGTCAGAACTGTCTACACTTTTTAACATCTTTGGTCATGGTAGTCCACTTTTCCTAATAATTTTGCTAATGTACTGTGAAAATTTGAGTATGTATAATATGTGGTATTAAATTGTGAATTGTTAGGGCTTATGTAGCAATTTATCAACAATGATAGATAATCGGGAATTAATATCTTCTTAAAATTTGCCTCTAAATTTGAAGCTGGAAAGTCACTGGAATAACTTCAAAATCACAACACACATTCTTTAGATTTTTGGTAATATGTTAGATAGTGATCAAATTGAAATGTCTGAATACCGATCCTCCACATGATTAATATAATCTCAGTTATGGGGGAAAAAAAGAAGGTATTTCCAGTGATGCTCCATTGAGAGAGCAAATTGCTTATGTGATTTCGTAGCCTACAGTAGATTACTATTGGAACTTTTCACCAATATAATTTTAAAAAAGCAACTTAAAAAGACTGTTTTATAGCAGTTTTATACTTTATTTTTTATAAGATATATTTATTTATTAGAAAGTCAGAGTTACACAGAGAGAGGAGATGCAGAGAGAGGAGAGGCAGAGAAAGAGAGAGAGAGGTCTTCCATCAGGGGGTTCACTCCCCAACTGGCCGCAACGGCTGGAGCTGCGCCGATCTGAAGCCAGGAGCCAGGAGCTTCTCCTGGGTCTCCCACATGGGTGAAGGGACCCAAGGACTTGGGCCATCTTGTACTGATTTCCCAGGCCATAGCAGAGAGCTGGATTGGAAGTGGAGCAGCCAGGACTCGAACCAGTGCCCATATGGGATGCCCATGTTTCAGGCCAGGGCGTTAACCTGTTGTGCCCAAGTGCCGGCCCCAAGCAGGTTTTTTTTGTTTGTTTGTTTTGTTTTTTTTATTTTTGACAGGCAGAGTTAGACAATGAGAAAGAGAGAGAGAAAGGTTTTCGTTCTATTGATTCACCCCCAAAATGGCCTCTACAGACAGCGCGCTGCGCTGATCCAAAGCCAGGAGCCAGGTGCTTCCCCCGGTCTCCCATGCAGGTGCAGGGCCCAGTGACTTGGGCCATCCTCCACTGCACTCCCGGGCCACAGCAAGGAACTGGATTGGAAGAGGAGCAACATGGACAGAATCCGGCGCCCCAACAGGGACTAGAACACAGGGGTGCCAGCACTGCAGGCAGAGGATTAGCCTGGTGAGCCGCGGCCCCGGGCTCCATGCAGTTTTATACTTTAAAAATTTGAGCAGGAAGTACAGTGTGTTCTCACGCCTCAATTTTCCCTTGTTATTAATATTTTTGCATATGTGATACATTTATTACAGTTGATGAACCAATATTGATATATTATTATTGTTATTAACTAAAATCCATAATTCAAATTAAGGCACACTCTTTGTATTATACAGTCTATGGATTGATGCACATAGTATGACCATTCTCTTCTTGTTGCTATAACAGATCCAATAGACTGATTAGGCTATTAAACTGACATTAATTTATAGCAGCAATAAACAGAGAGATATGTAAAACTGCCTACTTGCAAAGCTTTTCAACTGCTTACTAGATATTGGCAATTATACGTTTCACTTCACTCACCATGTTTAGAATTCAAATTTATTATCTTCTGCCCCAGGAAATATTCTCTTCTCAAGTCTCTAGTCTGTCAATGACTCAACTTTGCCACCAAGCAGAGTGGTATCTGCTGTGAATGCTGAGGGCATAAGGATACTATTAGTGCTTATGTGGTTATGTGTTACTAAATTCTTTAACTAGTTTGTCTTTGGCTGTGTGTTGCAATGTTAGGAAAAAAAAAAAGTGTAGCAAGTTACCTTAGATTAAGACCAGAAAACCTAGATGCTGATCTTAACTTTGATACTTACCAGATGTGAAGCATCAGATAGTCCTTTGCTACTCTGGGATTGAATTTCCTATAAAATGGGGCGTAAGATTATATTGGTCTCTCAGGTCCTTTCCAGCTCTGATGTACTAATTCCTCATTCTCTTTCATTCAGTTCTGGTCATGTTTTCTATTTTTGCGTGTGGTTAAGACAAGAAATTGAGGTCAGAACCACGAGGGCAGCTGTAAGCATCAGGAGATGGATGAGGGATAAGGAGCTGGGGAGTCAGAATGGTGTGACTGGTAGAAGCCTTGGTGCTACAGGGTGATCTGTTTCCAGACAGAAAGGCAACACTATGAGGGTATGAGGATGATGTCATTGGGTTTTGGCTATGTAGCAAGAAGTCTGGACTGGTCAAGGGAGTAGTCAGCGAAATCATCTATTAAGAAGGAGATAGGAAAGATTCTGGCTTTGCAAGGCATAAGGTCCCCCATTGCAATGGCTTAATTGCTGTTGTACAGCAAAAACAGCCATATATCATACATAAATGAATTGAATATAACTGTTATAATATTTATAAACAATGGAGTTTGAATTTTATATAATTTTCACATTCCACAAATTTTATTAAATCTTTTAGAGGTGTAAAACAATTTTTAGCTTACCAACAATACCAAAATAATCAGTGATGCATAATTAGATCTCTGGTTTAAACACTGTCTTGAACTATCAGGAAGCTAAGTATGCATTTCTGTCCATGCAACTATACATTAGCATGTTTTTGAACTCATTATCTTGTGGAGAAATTGGTATGCTTGATGATTTGAAAAATAAAATATTATTTCTATACTTCCTTATAAAATAGTAACAATAGTGATGACTGTTGCTGAGTACCTGTAATGTATCTGGAATTTTACATGCATTAGTTAACCCCCACAACAATGCTATAAGGCTTGAGATATTTCATAACCTAATTTCACTCACCTAGTACATAATGCACTATTGTGAAATGTGCTGTGTAACACTAGAACTTACTACTTCTACCTGTGTTTTGGTACCTACTATTCGGTCTTTTTCTATGCCCCTTCTTCCATCCTCCCCAAACTCCAATAATTACTATTCAAAGTTCATACTGACTTTTTTGATTTCTACATGTGTGGTGTTTGTCTTTCTGTGTCTGTCTGCACTTAACATAATGACCTCCAGTCCCATGTTGTTTTACCACAATGCCAAGACTTCATTCTTCTTTACTGTCGAATAATATTTCATTGTATACACATACCACATTTTATTTCCCCATTCATCAACTGATAGACACTTAGATTGATTCTATAACTTAATTAGTGTAAATAGTGCTACAAGGAACTTGGGAGTACAGGTATCTCTTTGATGTGGTAATTTAATTTCCTTTGAATATATACCCAGAAGTAGGATAATTGTTTCATATGGTAAATTTAATTTTGGTAGTTTTTAAAAATTTATTTTGAGTGAAAGAGAGAGAGAGAGAGAGAGAGAGAGAGAATCTTCCATGTGCTGGTTCACATTCCAAATACCTGTAATAGCCTGGTTGAGTCAGGCTAAAGTTGGGAACCTAGAACTCAATCTAGTTCTCTCTCATGGGTGGCCGGGACACAATGACTTGAGCAATCACCACTGCTGCCCAGGATGCACAATAACAGGAAGACAGAATTGGAAGCCGAGGTGGGATTTGAACTCAGGTTCTCTGAAATGGGATGCAAGCATCCCAAGCAATCACTTAACCACTACATTGCCCTGTCCACTCCTAATTTTAGTTTCTAAAGAACCTAAATGCTGTTACACTTATTTTACCTTATTTAACAAAAATTTATTTATTTTAAAGAGTTACAGAGAGGCAGAGGCAGAGAGAGAGAGAGAGTGTGTCTTCCATCTGCTGTTTCACTCCCAAATTGGCCACAATGGCTGGAGCTGCACCAATCTGAAGCCAGGAGTCAGAAACTTCTTCTGGGTCTCCCACATGGGTGCAGGGGCCCAAGGACACTGGCCTCCTTCTACTGCTTTCCCAGACTATAGCAGAGAGCTGGATCAGAAGTAGAGCAGCCAAGGCCGGCGCTGCGGCTCAATAAGCTAATCCTCCACCTAGCGGCGCCGGCACACCGGGTTCTAGTCCCTGTCGGGGCGCCGGATTCTGTCCCGGTTGCCCCTCTTCCAGGCCAGCTCTCTGCTGTGGCCAGGGAGTGCAGTGGAGGATGGCCCAAGTGCTTGGGCCCTGCACCCCATGGGAGACCAGGAGAAGCACCTGGCTCCTGCCATTGGATCAGCGCAATGCGCCGGCCGCAGTGCACCGGCCGCGGTGGCCATTGGAGGGTGAACCAATGGCAAAGGAAGACCTTTCTCTCTCTCTCACTGTCCACTCTGCCTGTAAAAAAAAAAAAAAAAAAGAAAAGAAAAGAAAAGAAATAGAGCAGCCAGGACTCGAACTGGCTCCCATATGGGATGCTGGTACTGCAGGCAACGCTTCACCTGCTATGCCACAGTGCCACCCCCCACTTATTTTATCTTGCTATGTAAAACTCACCACAACCCTAGATGTTTGAAATGGCAAATATCATATTTCTTATTTTAGAAATGAAATGAAATTTTCAGCACAGTGAAGTTAACTGAGAGATTCAAGATTAAAGAAATAGTCTATAGAGAAAGATCTTAAATCAGGATGAGTTTCACAAGTGTGTGAGCTGTGCAGTTTCATGGTACCCTGCACCTAAAAGGCCCTGATGCTTGATTTAATACTCTGCTGTCAACACTTTGAAATTCTTAATAATTTATTAACAATGGACCTCATATTTTTATTTTGCACTGGATCTTGCAAATTATATGGTGTACAATCAGGCTTACCTTTAACTCAAAATCTGTTACCATATGTTCATTATATCTATTCTCTAAGAATTGTTAAGATGCCTATAATGTATATGATGGTGCCAAACTAGACCTTGGCATATCTAATGCATATGCTTCGAGTGTATTTGTAATCAGTCATCTATTTTCTTTAGAAGACAACAACAACAACAAAAAAAACTCTACACAATTCTGGTGGAAAAATGGTTTTCTACCTAGGCTACAATACTTAAAATAGAGTATCAAGTTGAGGGCAAAAAGAAGAAAAAGAGATTATTCGCCAGAAAATACTGAGAAAACTTGCCACCAGCAGTATAGAGAGTCAAAGCAGAAAATAGAATGACAGGTACGTAGTAGCTGTAACACAGCAGAGTAGTGACGGTGTGCTTTAGGACACCCTAAAGAAAACATAAATTTGAGATGAAAACTTCCTGTGGTTGGGGTGGGTGAGAGAGGGGACTCATTTGATAAATACCTGACTTTATGGAAATTCAGAAAAAAATTAAGAATGATCATTAGGAAGAAACTGCAAGAATTAAAATAACTAGGAATTCCAGGAACAAGACCAAAATGTTTTGCAAGAAAGGAAGTGTAACTATAGTAAAACTATTTGGCTGGCAGTGCAATATTTATATGTACTCAAAATAATCTAAACATTGCTAGGTTATTTAACTGAAAGTTATATAACCATGCTGAAAGGAATGGGGGTGGGAGGGTGTCTTATAAGAGGTAAATCCTCATCTCTCAGGGATCATGAATAGTATGTAACTTGGGTTAATCAAGAATGGCAATAAAGAGTTGTTTACAAACATAGAAACTTGCAGTTTAACAGCAGCTGGGTATATGAAATAAGAACCTAAGGTTAGGGATATATAGAAAAAGAAATGGTTGACATTCCTTATAACCCTTTCAGCACTATTTGGTTTTTGTCAGCAAATGTATGCATTACTTTTACATGAAGATAATCTTCCAAGACTTCATTTCAAACTGAGAGTTCCCCATCAGTGATTAAAATGATGGAAATGAATTGGCTGACTGTGCCATAATCTATCCAGTTCACTCTGATACACTAGTGTGAGACCCCCTTTCTTAAACTAGCCTCTGTGGTTTTAGTCCACGTGTTGTAATTCTTATTTTCCTGATGGAGGTGTTTTAAAGCTTAATTAGCTAATGCCTATAAACGCATTTCAGGTACTTGGATTGAAAGGCTTACTCACTTGAAGCTATTTTTTCTAATGAGAAATTTTAGGGTACATTTAGCTATGACTTTTATTTGACATCAAATGACAAGGAACTATAAGAAACTGAACATTAGAACTACCACTGTGACATTCTTTCACAGTCTGCTTTACATTGTAAAACTTAAAAAAATTAAGTCAAAAGAAAATTAGCATTTTATACTTCCTAGAGGTCACCAAAATGAAGGAGAAATAAAATAT
Source organism: Oryctolagus cuniculus (assembly GCF_964237555.1). Classification (NCBI taxonomy): domain Eukaryota; kingdom Metazoa; phylum Chordata; class Mammalia; order Lagomorpha; family Leporidae; genus Oryctolagus; species Oryctolagus cuniculus. The sequence continues at coordinate 67,008,358 of NC_091435.1, read as the reverse complement.
AGATAAGAAAGTTAAATCAGGTTTTAAACATATCAAAATGTATTATTTTTTTTTTAAGATTTATTTATTTACTTGGAAGTCAGAGTTATATAGAAGAAGAGGCAAAGAGAGAGAGAGAGGTCTTGCATCTGCTGGTTCACTCCCCAGTTAGCCGCAATGGCCAGAGCTGCCCCCCTAAAAGTGTAACCTTAAGACATATACAAGATTGGGGCTGGCCCTGTGATGCAGTGGGTTAATCCTCTGCCTGCAGTGCCGGCACCCCATATAGGTGCTGGTTCTAGTCCCGGCTGCTCCTCTTCCAATGCAGCTCTCTCCTATGGCCTGGGAAAGCAGTAGCGGATGGCCCAAGTGCTTGGGCCTCTGTACCCGCATGGGATACTGGGAAGAAGTGCCTGGCTCCTGGCTTCAGATTGGCACAGCTCCAGGCATTGCGGCCATCTGGGGAGTGAACCAATGGAAAGAAGACCTTTCTCTCTGTCTTTCCCTCTCACTGTCTGTAACTCTACCTCTCAAATAAATAAATAAAATCTTAAAAAAAGAATATATGCAAGATTAAAAAGTTCAATAATTTTAACATATTTCATATCATTGCTTAGTATCAGATAGAATTAAGGAGAACAAAACTGTGATCTAAAAATTAAATAGCACTTCTTTATTGAGCATTTATTATATATCAGTCCTTGTTGCAAGCTTCTTTTGAATACATAACCTTCTCCAATCCACCTCATTCCCATTGTTCAAATAAGGAAATGAATTTCAGAAATGTTGTGACTCATTCAAAATCCCAGAGGTAATGTGATAAGCTCATAATTTTAAACTATGCAATCACTTTTTTTTTTTTTTTTTTTGACAGGCAGAGTGGACAGTGAGAGAGAGAAACAGGGAGAAAGGTCTTCCTTTGCTGTTGGTTCACCCTCCAATGGCCGCCGAGGCCGGCGCACTGCGGCCAGTGCATCGCGCTGATCTGATGGCAGGAGCCAGGTACTTATCCTGGTCTCCCATGGGGTGCAGGGCCCAAGCACTTGGGCCATCTTCCACTGCACTTCCTGGCCACAGCAGAGAGCTGGCCTGGAAGAGGGGCAACCGGGACAGAATCCAGCGCCCCGACTGGGACTAGAACCCCGTGTACTGGCGCCGCAAGGTGAAGGATTAGCCTAGTGAGCCACGGCGCCGGCCAGCAATCACTTTCTAAATCTGTACTATTCAACACACCACGCGATATTCAGATAAGGCACGTGAAGTGAAAATGAAAAGAGAGGGGTAATACTACCAGAGTACAATGGCAGCTGTCTCAAATTGCTACCAAATTAAACAAACAAAAAAAACCTGTGAGTCAGTGATATTTTCACAGACAGAGATTGAAACTGAAAAATAATTTGAGGTTTATATTCAGGCTTTTGCATGAGAAATTGCTTTTGTATCTCTAGATTAATGGTTCTCAAAGTGTAGTTCCTGGAGCAGCAGCACCAACATCACCTAGTCGGTTATTAGAGAAGCAAATTCATGGCTCCAGTTTATATCTAGACCCACGTTTCTCAAATATTAGGGATTAGGAATCACCTTTGAAGTTTAATTGTAGTTACTGCATCCCATACTAGGTTATCAAAGGGCTTTTATTCAAAGAATGAGTGAACTATCCATCAGCAGAGGAAGTTGGGACCAGGTAATGGGATAGGTAGAGTGGATGGTTACACTTGTAACTGAAGAATCAGGAAAATAGAGCAGATAGATCACAGTCCAGCAGCTCATAGAAGGTGGATTATTCCTAGATGGACAGAGGTTTGTATTGAGGGCTTATGTTAGGATATGATCTAGAATTTTTCTTAGTAGTACTAGCGTGGCTTAATTTGCTGTGCTTTTTTTAGATATGAGACATGGCAAGGGAAGAGGTCTTTTTTCTTTTTTTTGAAATCAGTGATTGCAATTAGTTTTATCAAAGAGTCTATGAATCATTGGAGGGAAGATGGAACAGGAAATTAATTTTGAATTTTCAGTATCATTTTTCCTTTAATGCAATTCCCAAAATGGGAGGTTTGACCATGACCCTGATAGCATCTTCTAGTTTTTTCTCTTGCTTCCACATCAGCACGAGAAGTACTGCTCAGGAATATTTTAAAATATCAATACAGAAAAATTTAAGTATGAAATTTATTTGGTCTTTAATAACCTATTCGGGGGGCTGGCACCATGGCTCCCTTGGTTAATCCTCCCCTGAGGTGCCAGCATCCCATATGGGCGCTGGGTTCTAGTCCCGGCTGCTCCTCTTCCAGTCCAGCTCTCTGCTGTGGCCCCGGAGGGCAGTGGAGGATGGCCCAAGTGCTTGGGTGCCTGCACCCGCGTGGGAGATCAGGAGGAGGTACCTGGTTCCGGGTTTTGGATCAGCATAGTTCTGGCCATGGCGGCCATTTGTGGGGTAAGGAAGACCTTTCTCTCTGTTTCTCACTGTCTAACTCTACCTCTCAAATAAATAAATAAATAAAATCTTTAAAAAAAAATAACCTATTCCCCCTCATCCCTTTCTACCATTTCCAATTTCTTACTCAAATATGAAAATAAATGTTGAAGACATATTTTCAGTTTCAGCTGAACATACTTGTTTCTCAGAATGAAGGATCAGAAACACATTGTGTCGTTCCTTGTCATTTGAGGGTCATATTTTAAAAAATACTATAATTCAGGAATCTACTTTAGAAAATGATTCTATTTTATGGAAATAGATATAGAACAACTTTTCCTTTCTTCCAGAAGATTATACAGGATGGGAAAGAATACTTCAGAAAATTAAATCCTATTCATTCAGGTCAGAGAAGGCAGAAATCAACAAAAGGAAAAAAAGTTGTTGATTATTATTTGTTTGATTATGCATCCTAGATATTAAAAGGTAAACAAAGACCCAACCCCTAAGTCTGTCAGTTACAGAGAAATCTACGAAGGAAAGGATACTACTCTACCATCATGTTCATTTTTTCAATTAGTCAAGGGTGCTAGAAAAGTCTCTCAAATATTGCCTTATGAATCTACATTACTTTGGGTTTCTCCAGAAACAAACTCTGAGATAAGGATTCACTTCCAAGTGGTTTATTAGGGAAGTGATGTCAGGAAATATCAGCTAGGAAGTGAAGGAGTTATATCAAGAAGGGAAGACAGTCAGCAAAGGGTGTTATCAGTCAAGTTACCACTGAGGGTAAGGGAGCTCACTCCTACTGGAGGACCCTGGAGCCAGTGTAGACAAAATGTGTGCCTCAGCATTCTCTGCAAACTAGAGCAATCGGTCATCAGATAAGAGCAGCGAAGGAGGGGCAGATTAATTCACTAGCTGTGTATCTGCCATGTCTATGGGCAGAGGGGCTTCCACCAGATGTTAGCTACAGGATTGGCAGGGTCCAGAGCAAAATCAAAGTGACAGTGTGAAGCTGAGTTCAGCCAAGCTCTTTCTCTACTTCCTGGTTTGCCATATGATCTTTACACTGCATATGTCCCAATATTCACTAATATCATCAGATGCCAGACCAAGAGGGTTGCCTGATATTGGACTGTGAACCCCAAAATTCTAAGCCAAAATAAACCTTCTTCCTTGAAAGATACACACACACACACACACACACAGATAGAGAGAGAGAGGTAGAGAGAAGATGCTTATAGTGGGTGTCTATCTTTGCTATTTAATGTCATGCTCCCTCTGGCATGGTAATACTCAATGGGTAAGTGCAGATCCTCAGTTTGTTGGCTTCTGTCCCACACTTGGGCACATGGAGTATGCTACATATATGTGCCTGACCCTAACTTTTATCCTAACTTGTGCCCAGCTCTTTCCAGGTACATAGGGTAGCAGAAGTCAACGGCTCATGAAAAAGGAGACACAAGGAGGTAGGGTCCATAAGTGGAGGTTCCACACACCCTGTCATGCTTTACTGTCCAAGTGGACGTCACTTACAGAATGCAGTCTCGACAAGAAACATTAAGAATTTTCATACAGCAGCTGCTGAGAATTAAGCCTCAAGCATGGAATACTTCCTTCTAACTGCAAGGTCTTGTATGACTGTGCTGATCATACACCCATAATGCCAGCCCTGGTTCTGCCAGCCAGGTGGGACCTCCATCAAAGAGATGAAGAAGCTGATTTCAGGACACTAATAATAGTTCAAGTGGGACACCAATGGGTGCAAGCTACAGGCTCAATGACTTAAACTCTAGACATCTATTCCTGTAATTAATTCTACCTTCCAAATGAGATTATAGGAAGTTATTTTATTGACCCTGAAGTTACTCCAATGCTTCCAGATAATCTCTTTTTGGATCAATCCTATATATTATGGACTCACACTGTCATATATCTTGCATTAGCAGCCATAGTAACATGTGAGGTTTTCCAAAAACTTTCAAATCTCTATTGAATATACTTGTTGAGCTCCTACATAGCAGACAATACAGCAGGTGCTAGAAATAGAGTGATGAGCAACACCAACAAGCTCCCTACTATGAAGAAGATTATGTCCCAAGTTTCTTTCAAGACATTTGCTCTTGTATCTCACTGTCCCCACATCTTAGAAGTAGTGCTAGCCCTGGAAAAGAGGGGAAATGATTGTTATTTCATGTCATTTACAGTCTTTGAGAATTACTCATGAAAATGCAAAAGCTACCTTTACCTACCTTTTAAATCCATTTAGAATCCTTGCTAAGCTATACATTCAGTGGAAAGGCCTTTGGGTTAATTATAGATTTTGTAAAAACTGTTCTTTCTGTTCCTTTTCACAATGACAAGCTCACAAGCACATCATCCAGAATAAACACGTGGGCGATTGTTTTGAATATGTTGTGGTTCCTGTCCCCCAGTTACTCTCAAGAGCAGGGCTTTGCAACAGTCACCTGTATACCCCCCACACACCTAATCCATGGAATTGACTTATTTTTTCATCAAAGTGAATTAAAGCAAAATTTAGTCTTTCCCTTGGGATTTCACCAGTTATGATACTAAAATTGCTTCTGAACATTTGGGTCTTAATTTGTCTTCTGAGCTTCTTTATAATATGAAAACAGCATTATATCGATTCGCTCTCTTTCTCCCTCTTTATGCTATCTTTGGTGTGAAGAAATAACTCATCTGCATCAATAAGGCTTTCAAAACTCTAAAAGAAAAATCACATCATGAAACAAAATAATTCTTCCTCTGTTCCTGGAAGAAAATGGCCATTGTTTCTTATCTCTGAGGTAGCTCCTGTTATGATGTCTAGAATGAGAAGAATAATTGAGAAAAACAGATGCATGCATCACAGAAGCCAAAATGCACCGCTTCCATTACGTAAATAGTCAACAGCTCCTACTGACAGTTGGTACTCTATATTCAAGAGATGCATTTATATTTGTAGATACAATATAAAGAGCTTCTTTCTCCTTCACCATATTTATAGTGATTTAAAGGAGCACTCGCAGCATGTACTCTATACACTGTACCCATAGGGATGTAATATACCTTACAACATACATATCATAGAGGAGTGACTGTTTAGCCTAGCAACCCTCATTGGAGTCTCTGGGTTTGATTTCCAACTCTGGTTCCTCATTCTGCCTTCTGCTAGTGCAGGCTCTGGGAGGTGGCTTTGAAGGCTCAAGTGATTGGATTCCTGTCACCCATGTGGGAACTTGGATTATGTTCCCAGCTCCTAGCTGTCACCCTGGCCAACCTCTGGCTTTTGCAGGCATTAAAAGAGTGGGCTTGTAGGTAGGAGATCTATTTCTTTCTCGCTTTATCTCTCTGCCTTTATGATAAATAAATGAAAAATAAGAAAAAAGCAAAATCAGTTTATGGAAAGATGAAATTAAAAGGTGAGTTTATTTTGGTGCAAAAAATTTTTGAAATCCGTGAGTAGTTTTTCCTAATATGAATATTTTGAAGCCCTCTTGTAATGATGCATGCGTGTGTGTCTGTGTGTGCATATAAATTGATTAAAAATATATGGAAGAAAGGTTTTAGACATCTTAAAATACTATTTTGTGCTGCTTGATAACTTTTTCTGTATTATAACATAGAAAAAACAATTCCCAAACATTCTGCTAGTAAAAAATGCAATAGTGTAAATCATTTCTCAATCTTCATTTATAAAATCTCTAAAACTTGGGGGCTGGCGCTGTGGTGTAGTGGGTAAAACCACTGCCTGATGTGCCAGCATCACATATGGGACCCTATTTGAGACCTGGCTGCTTCACTTCCAATCCAGCTCTCTGCTATGACCTGGGAAAGCAGTAGAAGATGACCCAAGTGCTTGGCCTCCTGCACCCGTGTAGGAGAGCTGGAAGAAGCCCCTGGCTCCTGGCTTCAGATGGGCACAGCTCCAGTCATTGCAACCATTTGGGGAGTGAACCAGTGGATGGAAGGCCTTTCTCTCTCTTTTCTCTCTCTCTCTCTTCTCTCTCTCTCTCTCGCTCTGCTTCTGTCTCTCTGTAATTCTGCCTTTCAAATAATAAAATAAATAAATCTTTTAAAAAAAATTTCTAAAACCAATGAAACTTGTAAGAAACCCTAGATGAGTCACCTCCTTTGTGAATGAAATGAATATTAAATACCTTTAACCTTAGCTTTGCAGCTCTTTCCCTTACCTCTGTTGCAGAACTGCCAGTTCCCTGCAAACAAACTTGTCCATAGTCATTCTGAAGGTTCCTTTGGGACTGTTTCATTGCTATTGTCAAATTCTGTTAGTTATTATTTTCTAGTACCTTCCATTTTCCTTATCTTCAACTCTGCCATGCATCTGAGGATGTGTGATCCTGGGGGGCCGATTAGGCCACATGAAAGTTACCCACGACAACTAGCTCTGTTCCCCACAGATATCCTGTCTGTATCTTATTCTGATAAGCTGTGTAACAGGAATAACTCTCAGTCCTTCTTGACTTTTTTCCCTTGCCCGTTACTTCCTTCTTCTACTAAGTTCTCCATGTGCTGATGTGACAGAGTGCTCTAAGAAATGCTCCACTAGCAAAAGGTAGCTTCTTTTGCCTCTGTTATATTTCCTGTTGAACTTTACTTTGTCAGTGCTCAAGTCTCAAACCCTGAATCACCCTGGATTCCTCCCCTGCTTTGACACCCTCGTCTAAACCACAGGTAAGCCCTCTTGACTCAGCCATTCAATATTCCCCAAATCTGACAAGCTTCCTTCCCATTTATCTCTACCATCTTAATCCAAGTCTCTGTCCCCTATGTACTCAGAATGAAATCCAGAGTATTTCCCTTGTTTCAGAGAACTCTCAGTGATTCACCAGTCACAGGGAGAGAGAGGGAGAGAGAAGGAAAGGGCAGGGGGGGCCGGTGCCGCGGCTCACTAGGCTAATCCTCCACCTAGCGGCGCCGGCACACCGCGTTCTAGTCCCGGTCGGGGCGCCAGATTCTGTCCCGGTTGCCCCTCTTCCAGGACAGCTCTCTGCTGTGGCCAGGGAGTGCAGTGGAGGATGGCCCAAGTGCTTGGGCCCTGCACCCCATGGGAGACCAGGAGAAGCACCTGGCTCCTGCCATCGGATCAGCGCAGTGCGCCGGCCACAGCGCGCCAGACGCGGTGGCCATTGGAGGGTGAACCAACAGCAAAGGAAGACCTTTCTCTCTGTTTCTCTCTCTCACTATCCACTCTGCCTGTCAAAAAAAAAAAAAAAAAAAAAAAGAAAGAAAGAAAGAAAGAAAGAAAGAAAGAAAGAAAGAAAGAAAGAAAGAAAGAAAGAAAGAAAGAAAGAAAGAAAGGGCAGGGGACGGGGGAGGGAAAAGGAGAGGGAGAGGGAGTGGGAGATCTTCCATGCACTGGTTTCTCCCAAAATGACCATGAACCTGGAGCTTCATCTGGGTCTCTCACATGGATTGTAGGGGCCCAAGTACTTAATCTGTCTTCCACAGTTTTTCCAGGAGAAATCAAGCAGAGCTCTGAATTGGAAACAGAGCAGCTAGGACTTGAATTGGTGCTCCAGGGTGATTCAGGGTTTGAGACTTGAGCACTGACAAAGTAAAGTTCAACAGGAAATATAACAGAATGAATGGGATACTGACATTGTCGGCAGCAGCTTAACCCATTGTGACATAATGCCAGCCCTCCAGGAAGAAGTCTTTTAAAAAATTCTTATTCCGTTCATAATCTGAGAAAGAAAAAAAAGTTTGTAAATAAACAGTAGATGAATAGAGAAAAACCAGTGTTTTTTTCCCTTGCTTGGGCTCGCAGTATTTGACACTCTGCATCACTCTGCTCACCCCTCTGGGGATGTCTCTGATACAACCAGATCTGCAACACTAGCAGGGAGTCCTGAAATTCAGGTCTGGAAGTAAGCAGAAGTAGTGCAGACCTCCTCTCAGGAGGAGAGGGCTGAGTCCCACAGAGCTAGGCTTCACAAGTCCCTCACTTCAGATGCCAGAAACAATAGGTCCCTGGGTTACCCCTCATTTCTGTCCAACTTGACTGAGAATAGCAGGTTCCTATAACCCCTTCCTCGGGTTGATCATTTGCTACAATAGCTCACAGACCTCAGGGAAACACTTCCCTTACTTCTAGCTGTCTATTATAAAAGGACATACCTCAAGAACAGCCAAATGGAAGAGATTCATAGGGTCAAAAGGTGAAAGGGTGTGGAGCTTCCATTCTGTCTGGGCACACGACCTTCCCTATACCTCCACATGTGGACTGGCCTGGAAGCTCTCTAATCCCTGGCCCTGTGGGTTTTTAATGGGGCTTCACTACACAGCCGTGATTTAGTAAATCATTGGTTACTGCTGGTCAATTCCACCCTCAGCCCTTCTCCCCAGAGGTTGGGTGTGGAGTGAAAATTCCAACCTCTCACCACATGCTTGGTTTCCTCTGGCAACTAGTTCCCATCCCAAGGCTATCCAGGAGTCTCAGCCATCAGTCATCATAGACAACAACTACATCATCAGGGACGTCATCTAGGGTTTTAGGAGCTGTGTACAGGAAACAGGCACAGAGAGCAAATACATATATTTCTTATTAGATCATAGTATCACAAACAGGATTTTTTCTTTTACATAGTTTGCACAGCTTTATGTAAGAGGAAACGTTTTCCTGCCTTTGTCTGCAATATCTTTCTCTTTTCTAATGAAAGTAATAATTTATTTTCTTTGTAAGTGACAGTGAATTTAAAACTCTCCTTCAGAATAATGTAGCTTAAATAAGCCTATTTTAAAATGGCCCATTTGTCGGCAGGGAGCTTGATTAGGCCTAAACAACTATCCAAACATACACATTTTGAAAGTCTTATATAAAAGTTTTGTTAATATCCTCAGTAACTGAAATTGGCTCTCTAATATATAATTAGCTTCATTAATCCCTTGACAATATTACTAACCTCTAAGGACTCTTGGAGACCAACAACAAGGATCTGAGAAGCACGCAGAGAGATGTAGGAAAAAGATACAGAAGAATTAGGCCATAAAATAGATAACAATCAATTCCCCATGTTAACTAGAATTTATAACATTCTTTGAAGTCCTCATAATAAATAGGGAGAGATATGAATAAAGAATTAGTTTTTGAAACTTGTAATACCAGTTCAGTAGTATGAGTATCAGTCCATTTTCCATGGCTGTAACAAAATATCTGAACCTGGATATTTATAAAGAAAAAAGGTTGGGGCCAGCGCTGTGGCGCAGTGGGTTAACGCCCTGGCCTGTAGCACTGACATCCCATATGGGTGTCGGTTCTAGTCCCGGCTGCTCCTCTTCCAGTCCAGCTCTCCGCCATGGCCTGGGAAAGCAGTAGAAGATGGCCCAAGTCCTTGGGCCCCTGCACCCATGTGAAAGACTTGAAGAAGCTCCTGGCTCCAGGCTTCGGATCGGCGCAGCTCTGGCCATTGCAGCCATCTAGGGAGTGAACCATTGGATGGAAGACTTCTCTCTGCCTCTCCTCTCTCTGTATAACTCTGACTTTCAAATAAATAAATCAATCTTGAAAAAAAGAAAAAAAAAAAGAAAGAAAAAAGGTTTATTTAGTTCACAAATTTGGAGGCTGAAAGTCCAAGATAGGTGGCCTCATCTGTTTGGCCTTTGGTAATAGTTGCAATGGCTTGGTTACAACATGTCAGAAATAGAAAGGAAGACCTTTCTCTCTGTTTCTCTCTCTCACTATCCACTCTGCCTGTCAAAAAAAAAAAAAAAAAAAAAAAAAAAAAAGGAAAAGAAAACAAAAGAAAGGGAGCCAGCCCTGTGCAGAAAGAGTCAAGTATATACAGTTGCCTCATTATATAATAACCCACTAACCCACTCTTGCAAAAACTGAGGTCCCTAAAAAAACTGCACTAATCTCCCTCTCTCTCTCTCTTTTATTTTTAAATATTTATTTATTTATTTGAACATCAGTTACAGAGAAAGAGAGCCAGAACCAGAGATCCAGAGAGGGAAAGAGAGAGATTGATCTTCCACCCACTGGTTCACTCCCCAAATGGCTGCAATGGCCAGAGCTGGCCCAGGCCAAAGACAGGAACCAGGAGTTTCTTCTGGGTCTCCAATGTGGGTGGCAGGTGCCCAAGCACTTGGGCAATCTTTAGCTGCTTTCTCAGGCACATTAGCAGGGAGCTGGATCAGAAATGAAGCAAACAGGACTTGAACAGGTGCCCATATGGGATGCCCACTCTGTAGGTGGAGGCATAACCCTCTAAGTCTCCGTGCCAGCCCCAGCATCAATCTTTCGGGGGAGCAGAGCTCTCAATGAACTAAGTAATTTCCATCAGCCCCACTTTGTAAAGATTCTACCATTTCTTCACACCACAACACTGGGGACCAAGCTTTTAGTACAGGAACCCATGGGGACCACTAAAACCATATTCAGACCTTAGCAAGCTGTCCCTCTTTATTTGTAGTGATGCCTTCTAAGAACCTCCGTGGATGCCTCAAACTACAGAGAGTAACCTAACACATACTGGTAACCCTATACTTCTTTTTTCTATATAGCCATGATAAAGTTGAACTTATAATTTAAGCACAGTAAAGATTAATAATAACTAATAATAAAATAGAACAATATGCTGTAACAAAAGTTATGTGGCTACAGTTGCACTCAAAACATCTCATTGTACTGTACTCTATTCTCTTTCTGGTGACATGAAATGGTACAATGCCATTATGATGTGACGAAGTGACATGAATGATACAGGTGTCGTGATGTTCTGTTAGGCCGCAGCATAAAGGTTATTTATGCCATATTTACCCAATAACCAAGAAGGCTGATTGGTGACTGACAGGCAGCTTATATGGATATGGTGAACAAAGGATTGATTGGTGTCTCAGGTAGAAGAGAGCAGGATAGTGCTAGATTTCATCTTGTTACTCAGAACACTTTCACTTAAAACTTCTGAATTGTTTATTTCTAGAATTTTTCATTCAATATGTTCTGATCATGGTTGACCATGGATAATTGAAACCATGGAAAGTGAAACTGCATATAAGGGAAGACTGCTGTACAAAAATCTTTAGGCCAGGGGAAAACTTGTTTTGAAATTTTGACTTAAGTTCTTGAATTAGACAACCTCATTAAACAAGCATTCTTAGTCATTACCAGAGAGTCATTTCTGCAGGGCTATGATTACAGAGAATGCCATAATTAGAATCTTCAATAGCAACAGAAAAATTCTTGTAATACTATTGTAATACTTTTCACCTGAAAAATGGAAACTTGCCTCCTTTCATCTAAAATTATGTCACGCTTGTAGGCTGCTGAATTGCAATTATTTTGCTTAATCTTTATATCCCAAGCTGAACGATTAATCCATCAAGGCTTCAAAATATGCTTGCAGGTGTTTTGGTGAAGAATTCATTTTTTAATCAATGTTCTAAGTTTTTCCCTTTTTCTAGTACAGGTCATCAGACTAGAATGGTTTAAGCTGTAGCTCTCAAATGTTAGAGTGCATCTGACTCATCTGGAAGCCTTGTTAAAATTTCTGGGCCCCATTCCCAGAGTTTCTGATTCACTGGGTCTGCGGTGGAATCTGTTTTGTATTGCCAGATGGTGCTTATGCTGCTGGTCTGGGGATCATCCGTTGAGATGATCGAACCACTTGTTGAAATTAAAGGAAGTAGTAATCTTCATTGTGTTTGAATTTATGTTCTGTTATTTTATCAGAAAGATATTATGTATTATTCAATTAAAATGCTTAAAATATATGGTCTGGATATGGTCTTTAAAATGCACTGAATTCTCTACTCTGTCTTTGTTTTATAGATTTATTTATTTTATTTGTTTGAAAGGCAGAATGCCAAAGAGAGAGAGGGAGACACCTTCCATCCATCCACTAGTTCACTCCACAAATGACTGTAATAGTCGGGCCTGCGTCAAGCTGGAGCCAGGAACATGGAACTTCATTTTTGTCTCCCACATGGATAGCAGGGGCTTAGATATTTGGACCATCTTTCACTGCTTTCCCAGGTACATTAACAGGGAGCTGGGTGGAAAGCAGAGCAGCCAGGACTTGAACTGCAACTCTAATATGGGATGCCTGTGTCACAGACAATGGCTAACTCTACCACAATGTTGTCCCACAACTGTGTCAACAAGTATCATTGGGGGCTTCTCTCCAGCACATGTACCCGAGATTTCAGGAGTATGCTAAGTTTAAAATACTAGTTAAGAAAACATTTACATATTAAAAAAATTATTGGCATGTGGTTTTGCCTCCTAAAACCAATCGTATTTAAATAACTCAAGAGAGCAATATATAATAACAAAACGTAGTGAAAATCATCTAGGTTGGATTGCATTCACAGATTATTAGGTCATTTACTTTTTTTTTATTATTATTTGACAGACAGAATTAGACAGGGAGAGAGAGAGACAGAGAGAAAGGTTTCCTTCTGTTGGTTCACCCCACAAATGGCTGCTACGGCCGGAGCAACGCTGATTCGAAGCCAGGAGCCAGGCGCTTCTTCCTGGTCTCCCATGTGGGTGCAGGCACCCAAGCACTTGGGCCATCCTCCACTGCCCTCCCGGGGCACAGCAGAGAGCTGGATTGGAAGAGGAACAACCCAGACTAGTACCCGGAACCCATATGGGATGCCAGCACCACAGGCAGAGGATTAACCAAGTGAGCCACAGCGCCGGCCCCAAGGCCATTTACTTTTGTTACACCACATCAGTTTCCAGAATGTTTTATTAATGCGGTGACCATCATACTTTGAAAGAATCTTTACTCTTGTGTGTACTTTTTCTTACTTAAAAAGATAGGACTTGATCCTAAGCACTCATATATAGGATGTAGGGGTCCCAAGCTGCAGCTTAATCCACTGCACCCCAATCTCTGCTTCTAGATTTTTATATTTCCCTTGTCTGAAAAAAAGTTTGTATGATTAGATTTTCAATGCCAATGTATTAAGATGTGACTCACAGGGGATATATTCCCATTGTAAACAAATTCCTCATATCTCAACTATTTTTTGTTCAATATCCAATCAAAAACTAAGGAAGTAAATACCACAGTAATGATGAAAAAGAAAAGAATACAAAGTTCACTTTCATGGCCATGACACCAACAAAAATTTTTTCCCGCTGTATATGTTTCCCCCCCAATCTGATCTATGTGTATTTGTCTCTCTATATAGAATACTGAAAATTTTAGTTTTAGCTTAGAAAATTATTTCTTTTGCTCACTTTACCACACACTATCTTCACTAATACACCTAGTGCTTTGACTGCTACTCTTAGTCTCTCTCCTGCCACCTTACATGTGCAGCAAAACGTTAGCATCTCTTCTGCCCTGGGAGCCTGGCCAAATCTTCCTGCCTCGGATACCATCAAGGTTATCTGGAAGTGGTGAACTGCTGTCTTCCGGTATAGACCCAGGGCAATTTGTTATTTTTAGCTTTCCTGATGGCATAGGTATTTTGTGATAACTACTCTTTCCCAGGCTTTGGAGTTTGCATAATTGCTTCTGCTTTATGAAGCTATCTATGTCTGTTTAAGTTTCTCTTTTCTGAATAACATCAATAAACATTTCCATGGATAAAATAATCTGATGAAAAAATATAATGTTACTAAAAATCATAGGTAAATGTTATAAACATATCTGGCTTTGACCTTTAGAACATTGGAATGGACAGAATATTCCTAAGAGATGAGCCTTAGCACACTGGTGAGCCTTTCGACTACTATTCTTCGCTTCCTGCTCTCAGATTCCACGGCTTAGAGAACCTATTTTCTATTCCCCCTCAGTCCCTGTGAGCTGGAAAAATGGACGTGGAATCTAACATTCTGGTAAAGGTGTTTGATGTCATGAGGAAGATCTGGGATTGACTTGAAAATGTGATTTAGAAATTTTAGGTAGTTGGCTAAAGGAGCTGGTTTTTGTAAATGATGTAGATTAAGAAATGGAAGACACCAACTCTCGTGCATAGAAAAATAGATGGGATTTATTGACGAGTAAAAGCAAGCAGCACAGAGGAGCAGGGAGCAGACTGGGGGAATCCTGCCAGCTTGCTCCTCAGTTCCCAGGCATTCCTCACTAACTGTCCTCTAAAAGAGGTTGGCTTTATGATAGCTCGAGTGAATTTCTGTTTCTTGCAACTAAATAATGTTTGATTATGACAATGCTTATGATTTAAAGTTCTTCATTTCCAATTAAAAGATAACAGGATAAAATAGATGACAGACTATATCAGAACATGGTGCTCTCTGACTCAAATGCTTCCCATAATACTTTTTTCTTTATTAATAATTTAAATCAGAAAAGTAAAAGGTAATACATGCTCAATGTAAAACAAAAAAAAAATACCTGATATTACAAGATGATAGAAAGTCAAAGAGGTGTGTTCTGGATCTCTCTCTTCTGATGCCATACATTAGAGGTAAATCCTTGTTGTTGTGTATCTGTTCAGGCATTTTAAATATGTATTCACAAACAAAACAACCTATATTTATCTATTATCTATTTTATTTAAATATAATGTATTTTGTTTTTTCTTCTCCAGATGCAGGGAACACCTGCTCAGTTTTCTCCTGTATAAATCCTCCATGGGTCTGAGGCCAAAAACTTTTTTCTTTTCTTTTCTTTTCTTTTCTTTTCTTTTCTTTTCTTTTCTCTTCTCTTCTCTTCTCTTCTCTTCTCTTCTCTTCTCTTCTCTTCTCTTCTCTTCTTTCTTCTCTTCTTAAAGATTTATTTATTTATTTGAGAGGCAGAGTTATAGACAGAGGAGGGATAGACAGAGAGAGAGGTCTTCCATCCACTGCTTCACTCCCCAAATGGCCACAATGGCTGGAGCTGGGCTGATCTGAAGCCAGGAGCCAGGAGCTTCTTCTGGGTCTCCCACACTGGTACAGGGGTCCAAGGACTTGTGCCATCTTCTGCTGTTTTCCTAGGCCAGAGCAAAGCGTTAAATAGGAAGTGAGCAGCTGGGATACAAACTGGCCCCAATATGGGATGCAGGCGCCCTGCTACACCACAGTGCCGGCACCCATCAACTGCTTTTCTGTTTTCTTTTCAGGCAATCTCAATTCCATTAACTTTGCCTTATTAAATCTATGTAAATACAGGGTTTGTTTTTATTGTTATTTTCTTCTTTCTTGGTGCCCTCCCTCCATGCCACTCTGGCTGGAGGTCTCTACTCTAATGAATCTTGCTTTTAAACCTTTCAATCTTGCTTTTCTCTTTGCCTGTCTGCCTGGAAATTCTTCCATGTGAGACAAAGAACAGAGGTAATAATATTTTCTCCGCCACTGTTTCACCCCTAACAATATGGACACTGGTTCAAGTCCTGGCTGCTCCTCTTCTGATCCAGCTCTCTGCTTATGGCCTGGGAAAACAGTAGAAGATGGCCCAAATCCTTGGGTCCCTGCACCCACGTGGGAGACCCGGAAGAAGCTCCTGGCTTCTGGCTCTTAGCTTCAGATTGGCCCAGCTCCTGCCATTGCAGTTATTTGGGGGATGAACTAGAGGATGAAGTCTCTCTCTTTTTCTCTCCCTCTCTCTCTGTGACTCTGCCTTTCAAATAAACAGATTTTATAAACATCTGTTATAATATATCTGTAGAGTTTAAATAACAATAAAATAACTATCTTTGGATGTACCCTTCAGGGTTAAGAAACAGGAAATGGGGGCTGGCATTATGCACTTTGTGCCTACATACCATATCAGAATTCTGGCTGCTCTTCTTCCAGTCCAGCTTCCTGTTAATGTGCCTGGAAAGTCAGTGGACAATGGCCCAAGTGCTTGTGTCCCTGCCACCCAGGCAAGAGATCTGGATGGAGTTCCTGGCTCCTACCTTTGGCATGGCCCAGCCCTGGCAAGTTGCAGCCCTTTAAGGAGTGAACCAGTGGGTGGAAGAGCTCTCTCCTTTTCTTTTCTCTCTCTGTCACGCTGTCTTTCAAATAAATGGATAGATAAATAAATATTTTTTAAAAAGAGCAACAGGAAATGACCAACATCTTGGCGATACCTTGACGAAAGTATTCCTTTTACTGACTCCCAGAGGTAACTTCTACCCTAAATTTTTATTCTCATGGCTTTGTTCTGTAGTTTTGCTGCCTAGATATTTATCATTAAGCATTATTATATAGTTTAGTTTGCTTAATTTTAAACCTTATACAAACTGAATTTTGAGATTCACTCACGTTGATATGTATATAGGTTGAAATCATTAATTTGATAGATGAAAAATGCTTCATTGTTTCTATATGCCATAATTTGTTTATCCTTTCTATTATTTATGCACCTTGGGTTGCTTCCAGTTTTGCTGTTATGGATAATATCATGGCCATTCTTAGATATTGATTGGCCCAGTATAGAGATTCATCAGTTCATTCAAAAATTTTCTTTAAACTCCAAGAAAATCTTTGCACATGGTCCCTGATAAATGAGTGAATTAATTTCAATAATTTGATAGTATATTTTTAACATTTCCAGCAAATAAGTACCAAAGAACAAGCAGAAGGACATGTCTGCAGGTGGAAACAAGGAAATATTTGGTAATTGTTTACTTAGAGTTACCCATAACAGAAGGAGCTAAACCCTTATTAAAGAAAGCAGGGCACAATTAGAAAGAAATAACTCAATGTCACTATGTGTGTTCTTTGCTAGGCCACCAAGCTAGAACACATTTGCCCAGCTAAACCCTTTTAAAACCTTCTGGGGGCAAAGACAGATAGAGACAAGTACAGTAAGTTAAATATTTGTCCACCTGACTTTTCCTGTCACGTTTTTCTCTACCTGGGTGGCAGTAAATTTTCCCTTCCAGTCTCTTGCTGCCCTTCTATTATCATTCATTACATTCCAATTCCCATCAAAAAGCATTTATTGAGCCTTTAGTTTTTCATTGTGTTGCAAATGAAGTCATGGGTGCAAAGTGGATTAGTCAGTATCCTTTGTTACTGAAGAAAGCTTAATCACTTGGTTTAACTCTTATATTATGTTAGGTCTCCAGTTCTAATATCAATTCTTCCCATATAGGTTAACTGCCTTGTAAAAGCCTAAATTTTTGGAACACAGTGTAACTATGGCAATGTTTCCACAGTCACTTGCAGCCCCTGGGAGGCCTGAGTTTGTCCACCTTTTTCCCTCAGGTGGGAAATATTAAGAAGTCAAGCACTTCCTCCTTAGGAAGATGCTTCGCTGTGTTTCTGTGGCAAGGGTTCCCATTGTGATGCAGGTTTTTGGAATCCGGATCTGCTTGCTGTGACTTCAGTGAGCTATCTGACTTCCCTTACTTTTTTTTTTTTTTTTGAATTCCTGACTTCTCAAAGCTTAGCATCATTTTTTCCTCCTTAATAACTCTCATTATTTACTTTCCAAATAATAAATAATCATTAGAGATTAATTGAGGGTGTCCTGATTTATAGCACTAGAGTGAATAACTGCCATCAGTAGTGAACTACATTTCCAAGTATTACATTTGACTTTACCAATTTATATTAGTAGGTTAGCAAGAACTCCAGTCTCTCTCCTTGATATTCATACAAGCCCCTTTTTTGCATTCCAAGGACTGGCCCTGTTTGCTCCTGTTTTGTTGCTAGTTCCATTGTTTTTATAATTCTTGCAACTAAACCTTGCTTAAAGTAATTTCTGTGATTATCATTTCTTTAAGTCCAGTATTTGTGACTTCTAGCTCAAGGGTAATAGGACTGCTTACCAGAAGAGTGTCTGAGTTCAGCTGCCTTCTCCCTATCTTTTCTGTTCTTTGTATTATCTACTTGATAAGCATTTTGGGATTACAGCTGCTATGAGGTCTACTCATATGTTTTCCATTTATAGTATTTTCCTTAGTAACATTCTGAGTTAGAAAAATGAGAAATGATATATGTTTATCCTGCTACAGTGGAGATTTGGGCTCATCATACGACAGAGTTATCAGAAAATAAAATACAGGCTGTCCAGCTAAATATGAATTTTAGATAACAAAACAAATGTTTTTGTTAGTATAAGTATGCTCCATGCAACATTTGGGACACACACTAAGGAATTATTCATTAGATAATTAAAATTCAGATTTAACTGAGAATTCTATATTTTCATTCACAAAACTGAAGAAATCCTATCCCTTGAGTTGGAGGACTTCACAAATGCCAGTAGAACTTGGTTAATGTTTAAAAAGACACCCCTCCCTCTAACACCATACTGCCGCTATGTAGCTGGTGTTTATGGCAAAGTCAAATGAGTCAAGATTGATCTTTATTAAAGCTGGTTCCTGTTTGACAAGGAGTATCTGCTTGAACAAGCTTTAGTCAGGTTTCTGAATCTTCTAGACTCATCTGTGTATTTAGTTGTAAAACCCAGTTTCAGCAAAGAAACCTTCTATGTCTGTTCAGCAAGGCCCCTTCCTCACCCTTGATATCTGATATCTACTTGGATTCCTCTTCTACCATCCCTCACTCACATGGTGTCTAATCACCTGGTCTGAATCCTGTTAGTTCAGTTTAGCTAGAATCCCTCTTAACTTGTTCTCTTAGTAATTACCCTTCCATAACTGCCCCCTAACACACATAGGCACTGCTCCCTGCCTATAAATCTGTTTGTTCATGCTGTACTCAGAGTTGAACCCAATCTCTCTGCTCTGCTGTGAGACACAATTTCAGCGATCCTATACCTGTGAAAATGGTCCTGAGTATAGTCTTCTATATCGTGCTTTAATGGGTGTCATTAATAGTTTCTTTCCCTTATAAAAAGGGTGACAATTCAGATGGACTTTAAACTCCAGTAGCTTTTGTTTTAGCCTGTACAGATCATTGTCCAGTGGTTCTTCAAGATTTCAGAGAGGGTTCTTCCAACCACCCACTTCATCCCTACCTCACTGCTCTGTTAGAACAATGTGTGCCATTGTAGAATCATACTGAAGTCCCAATATTATAGCTCTTTAGATTAATGCACATAGCTACTTATGGAAGACAGAAGCCTGCCCATGGAAAGATTGATTTGGAATGGCCTGGGCCACCACCTCATCTATGCAGAACCACTCTTCTGCTGTCAGTCTTGCCATCTGTTTTTTTGTTGTTGTTGTTGTTGTTGTTGTTGTTGTTTTAGATTTCATCTATTTATTTGAGAGGTAGAGTCACAGACAGTGAGAGGGAGAGACAGAGAGAAGAGAGAAAGGTCTTCCTTCCATTGGTTCACTCCCCAAATGGCTCCAATGGCTGGAGCTGTGCCAATCCGAAGCCAGGAGCCAGGTGCCTCCCCCTGGTCTCCCATGTGGGCGCAGGGGCCCAAGCACCTGGCCCATCCTCCACTGCACTCCTAGGCCACAGCAGAGAGCTGGACTGGAAGAGGAGCAACCAGGACCAGAACCGTTGCCCATGTGGGATGCCAGCATCGCATGCGGAGGATTAACCTTTTGTGCCACGGCGCCAGCCCCACCACTTGTTCTTGTCTTAGCTTTTGCTATCCTTGCAATGACGCCATTTTGGTAGCTTCTTTGCTGTTTTTTGTCACTGGGCCTCTGTTGGGGCTAGCCTAACAAGTTTTGATAATGTTGAGCCTTGGGGATAAGTGGTTTGAATTCCCACATTTTCACAAAGCAGGAAATGACTAATTTTATACAAAGGTGTTTCCCTTAGGCAAATCTGAATGATGGAAAATGGTGGCAGTTTCCCTTGAAAAACAAAGGCAAGAAGGAAGGGAAACAGGAAGTCTGGAAGGCAAGAAGGCAGAAAGGCAGGCAGGAGGAAAGGAAGGAAGGAAAAAGTGGGAGAGAGAGGAAACAAAGGAGGAGGGAAAGAGGGAGGCAGTTAAGTAGGGAGAGTCTGGGGAGAGAGGGGGAGAGAGAGAGAGAGCTCATGAGTGGGTATAGAAAGAAGTAAAAATATTTGCAGTTCCCCTTCAGTGGACACAGTTAAATCATAAAATAAACTAAGCTTTAAAATTAAGGGAAAAACCACGATTAACCTTGGGTATCTTAAGAGTTTTCTATGCTTGTTGTTGTGAATATATGTATGTGTGCTTTCCTGTGGTAGTGTATGATACACACACACATACACACACAAATGAGTTCATACTTTACATGTTATTTTCAAATCCATACTTTTCACTTAATAGTTTAAATATTTTTTCCATATCATTAAACTTCTAAAATATTTCAGTAGCTGTGGAATATATCTCACTGGTTATAAGGCTTAATTAATTTAATGAATTGCCTATTTTGTGCCAAATTAATTCCAATTAACATTTTGTGCCTTTAAGTTATTTCCAATTAACATCTTGTGGCTAAATTTTTATTAATACATCTTTATTTTCTTAGTATAAATTATCAGACATAGAATTCCTGAAACTAAGTGAATGATATTTTTCACTCATATGCGAGCATATTTCAAAAAGTTCATGAAAAATGGAATTAAAAGCTGTTTATTTTAGTGGCAAAAAGGTTGAAATTCATGTATTTTTTATAATATACATGTCCATGAAATATTTGAAGACTGAATATTCAGAAGTTACAAAATTTTTCAGTTCGATTGTTTTTTTTAAAGATTTTATTTATCTGAGAGGTAGAGTTACAGACAGTGAGAAGGAGAGACAGAGAGAAAGGTCTTCCTTCCATTGGTTCACTTCCCAAATGGCAGCAATGGCCAGAGCTGTAAAGCCAGGAGCCAGGTGCTTCCTCCTGGTCTCCCATGCAGGTGCAGGGCCCAAGGACCTGGGCTATCCTCCACTGCCCTCCCAGGCCACAGCAGAGAGCTGGATTGGAAGAGGAGCAGCCGGGACTAGAAACGGCGCCCATATGGGATGCTGGCTCCGCAGGGGGAGGATTAGCCTGCTGCGCCACGGAGCCAGCCCTTGAATTCCATTTTCAATAAACTTTTTGTAAGGATAATTTTAGTTTGAAATAATTTTGGGTTTAGAGTAGCGTTGCAAAGATAATACACAGAATATATCTGTATCTTTTATCCAGCTTTCCCTATGTTAGCATTTTATATAATCTTGGTACATTTACCTACTAAATTAACATTTGATAACATAAATATAAATAATTGAGCTAAAGCAGTAATGCTTTTTTTTCTGTTCCACAGCCAATCCGTAATACAGGTTGTACTTTGTCATCACATCTACTTAATCTTTTCCAAATTGTTTTTCATGACTTTGATTCTTTTGAAGAGTACCAGTTAGCTTATTTTCTAGAATGTCCTTCAAATTGGACTCATCTGATATTTGCTCATTATTGGACTGGAACTGTGATCATGATGTATACACTCAAAGGCCCCTTTCCCAATGTGATAGGTTTGTTGAAAAAAAGTTGTTTAAAGCTTTGAAAGTTCATGGAAATGAAATTAAAGATGCATTTTTTTGTGTTGCAAAACATTAAATACATGTATATGGGGGTTCTTCAAAGAGTTTGTGGAAAGTGTGTATTATAAAAACTATTGATAGATATAAAAATATGTGCACCTAAGTAAATTTATCTATTAATTCCATTTTTCTGCAAATTTTTGAATTGCCTTTGGATTTTTTTTTCTTAATGTACCTTTACCTGCCAATATTTTATTTTATTTTATTATTTATTTATTTATTTATTTTGACAGGCAGAGTGGACAGGGAGAGAGAGAGACAGAGAGAAAGGTCTTCCTTTTCGCCGTTGGTTCACCCTCCAATGGCCGCTGCGGCTAGCACGCTGCGGCTGGTGCACTGCGCTGATCCAATGGCAGGAGCCAGGTACTTATCTTGGTCTCCCCTGGGGTGCAGGGCCCAAGCACTTAGGCCATCCTCCACTGCCCTCCCGGGCCACAGAACCTGGTATGCAGGCGCCGCAAGGCGGAGGATTAGCCTAGTGAGCCGCGGCGCCGGCCTACCTGCCAATATTTTAAAGCTGGGCCTATGTTGTCTTTGTTTTGCTTTTGTTTCCAGCAAAGTCTGGTTGGAGTTCTAAATCATCTTTCTTTCATAAATCACAACTATAATAAGTAGATGTGTATAATAATAGATATATTCTATTTGTTTAAAATTGAGAGAGAACTTAAGTATTTGAAAAGCAGATCTTAAGCTTTTTACAATTTTTCTACTGAATTTGAATTTTCTTTTGAGCTTTATTATCCTCCAGTAAAATTGTAATTTATTTATGCTCCTAATTACATGGGAGTAAAATTTCTCTTTCCTTATATTTGATAACAATATATAATACTATATCAAACTTATAGTATATAAAACTGGATTATATAGAAATAATCTATACTGGTAATAGAAAAATTAGATCTTGAAGATGACGGCTGAATTTTTTGTTGTTTTGTTATTCATCACCTGTATTTATTATAGATCTTTGTGTGTGGGAATCTTCATGTATTTCTACATGGGAAGCCATTTCATTGATATACCTTTATTTCGATTTTTCTAGGCTTATGACATGCTTCAATTGTCTATTAACTCTGCATTATAGATCTGGGACTGAACTGTGTCTTCTTAAATAAATTTCTGTCTGGTGACTCCAGCTTGAGCATTACATTCTTTAGTTTAAAAGTGAGATGTAATAAAAGAGGGATCATTCGCCAATAGAAGGAAGGGTCAGAAACATGTCTGAATAAGCCAGGATACTGGCACCCACTAGATCTGTACCCCTGGTCCTTGTCTCTACATCCACTCCTACCACGTTTTTGTTTGCTGGCCTTCCCACTGTTTTTGGAACAAACCAAACAGACTCCCACCCAGGGTTTTTCTGCTAGCTACTCCTTTCGCCAGGAACATTTTTTGCCCAGTTATCTGCTTGGCTGGTTCTCTCACTTTTTGCAAATATTTTTTCTCAAATGTCACATTTGTATTGGATTCTAGATTGACTACCCTATTTAAAATTACAACTTACTGCTCCACACTCCACTACTTTGGACTCCCCTTACTTGTTTTTTTTTTTTTTTTTTTTCCCTGAAGCTCGTATAGTTTTCTTCATAACATTTATTTATTTATCAAAGTATTGTTTAATTCTGTCTCCTAGTCCTGGATTGAAAAGTTCATACAGTAGATAAGAATCTTAGTCTCTCCTTTGTTTTCTGATATACCCCAACATCCAGGGCAGGGCATATGATAAGTATTCAATAAATATTTGTTAAATGAATGAATAAATTTAAAAAGAAGGTCTCCAGGCAAGTAGCCTTTCTATTTTCTTATCTTTGTGTTTGGAGCCTACCAGCTCCTGTTTTACAAATCTTTATATAAAATACAATACATTGTTATAAACTATATTTGCCCTTCTGTGAAGTTTACCACTGGAACTTGTTACTTTTCCCCAACTGTGTTTTGGTACCCTTCATCTAATCTCTCTCTATTGCTCCTCTTCTTACTGTTCTCTCCTTTCCAGTCTTTAGTAATCACTATTAAATTCCAGATCAACCTTTTTCTTTCTTTTTTTTTAACTCCACATATGAGAACATGTGGTATTTGTCTATCTTATTTCTTATTTCTATCTTATTATAAATCCATTTTTGCTGCAAAAGTCAGGATTTCATTCTTTTTACGGCTGAATACTGTTCTCATGTGTGTGTATGTATAATTTTCTTTATCCATTATCAATGAATGAACAGGTATCTTGGCTACTGTTAATAGCACAGCAGTAAACATTGGCATGCAGGCATCTCTTTGATATGCTGGTTTCATTTCCTTCAGGTAACATGCCCAGAAGTGGGAGGGCTGGGTCATATGGTAGATCTATTTTGAGTTTTGTGAGAAAATTCTATACTGTGTTCCAGAATGGCTGTAATAATTTGCATTCCCATCAGCAGTGTATAAATGTTCTCTTTTCTCCATTTCTTGACCAGCTTTTATTATTTGTCTTTTTGAATACAGTCCTGCTAACAGGTGTGAGATGATAGCTTACTCTGGTTTTGAATTGCATTTTTCCTGATGGCTAGTGATAATGAGGATTCCACCCCTCCCTTTTTTTTGGTCATTTATATTTCTTCTTTTGAGAAATAGCTATTTCAATCTTTGACCCATTTTTAACTTTTTTTAGCCTTTTTGTTATTTTTTAAAGATGTATTTATTTGAAAAGTATAGTTACAGAGAGAGAGAGAGGGAGAGACACACACAGAGAGATTTTCCATCTGCTAGTTCAAATGGCCATTAAGGCTGGAGCTGGGCCAGGCTGCAACCAGGAGCCAAGAGCTTCATTGGGTCTCAAGCACATGGGCCATCTTCTGCTGTTTCCCCAGGCCATTAGCAGGGAGCTGGATCAGAACTGGAGCAGCTGTGACTAGAACTGTTGCCCATATGGGATGCAGGCACTACAGGTGGTGGCTTTACCCACTTTATCACAATGCCGGCCCCAGGTTTATTTTTATTTTTATTTTATTTTTTTTGCCAGGCAAAGTTAGACAGTGGGAGAGAGAGAGAGACAGACAGACAGAGAGAGTTATAGACAGTGAGAGAGAGACAGAGAGAAAGGTCTTCCTTTGCCGTTGGTTCACTCCCCTAATGGCCACCACGGCTGGCGCTGAGCTGATACAAAGCCAGGAGCCAGGTGCTTCTTCCCGGTCTCCCATGCGGGTGCAGGGCCCAAGCACTTAGGCTATCCTCCACTGCCTTCCCTGGCCACAGCAGAGGAGCAACCAGGATAGAATCCGGCACCCCAACAGGAACTAGAACCTGGGGTGTCGGCGCTGCAGGTGGAGGATTAGCCAAGTGAGCCGCGGCGCCAGCCCTTGGCTTATTTTATTTTATTTTTTAATTTTTTTTAAATTTTTTTGACAGGCAGAGTGGACAGTGAGAGAGAGAGACAGAGAGAAAGGTCTTCCTTTGCCGTTGGCTCACCCTCCAATGGCCGCCGTGGCCGGCGCACTGCACTGATCCAATGGCAGGAGCCAGGTGCTTCTCCTGGTCTCCCATGGGGTGCAGGGCCCAAGCACTTGGGCCATCCTCCACTGCACTCCCGGGCCATAGCAGAGAGCTGGCCTGGAAGAGGGGCAACCAGGACAGAATCCGGCGCCCCGACCTGGACTAGAACCCGGTGTGCCGGCGCCGCAAGGTGGAGGATTAGCCTAGTGAGCCACGGCGCCGGCCCCTGGTTTATTTTTAAACTGGATTGTTTAAATTTGTGTTGTTGAGTTTTTTTTTAGTTCTTTATATATTCTAAATATTAATCCTTTGCCAGATGAATTGATTTCAAATATTTTAGCCCATTTTGTTGGCTCTCTCTTCACTCTGTTGATTGTTTCCTTTGCTGTGCAAAAGCTTCTTATTTTGGTATAATCCCATTTGTCTATTTTTGCTTTTGTGGCTATGCTACTGCAGTCATCCTCAAACACTTTGTTCCGGCATCTTGAAGTGCTTCCCCTTCAAGAAGTGTTTCCTTCTTATGTTTTCACTGTTACAAGTCTTATATTCAGATCTTTGGTCCAGAGTTGATTTTTGTATAGTGTGAGAGGTGTGTGTGTGTGTTTGTGTGTGTGTGTGTGTAGGGGCATGGGGGAAGGGGAACTCATTTCAATCTTATGCCTATAAATATCCAGTTTTCCCCAGCACAAACCAGTTATTGAATACACTGTCCTTTCTCTAGTGTACATTTCTGGCATCTTTGTCAAAGATGAGTTGCTGTAGATGTATGGATTCTTGTCTCAGATCTCTATTCTGTTCCATTGGTTCGTATATATTTTATTAAGTGAGTGCCATGCTGTTTTGGATACAACCGTCTTATAGTATGTCTTGAAATCTGGTGTTCTTTTTGTTTAAAATTGCTTTGGCTATTTGGGGATTTTATGCTTTCATATGGATTTTAGAATTTTTTCCTACTTCTCTGTGAATAACGTCTTTGGCATTGTGATAGGGAGCATGTTGAATCTATAAATTGCTTTGTGTGGTATGAACACTTTATTTTTTATTATTTAAAAATATTTATGTCTTTATTTGAAAGGCAGAATGACAGGAAGAGAGAGAGAGAGAGAAAGAGAGAAACAGAGATCTTCCATCTGCTGGGTCATTCCCTAACTGGTTGCAATAGCTGTGACTGGATCAGACAAAACCTGTGAACATAGGCGATCTTGCTATTTTTTGTGTGTCAATATTGGGTGGCCAAAATCCCTTTCTGCAGCCCTGAGTTTGGGAAGCTTTTGGGAATGCTTCCCTTACTCTTTCAGAGCTTACCAGCTGCAAGCCTAGCCCAAGGCTATAATTTTTTTTCCCTCTCCAATCCTTTGAGGAGAATGTTAAGAGAAATTGCTGTAGGCAAAGACATTGTTTTTCCTCATTTTCTTTCAGTTAGCTCAGAGTATTATGCTTGATTTTAAACATTTTTTTTAAAGATTTATTTACTCACTTGAAAGATAGAGTTAAGGAGAGACAGAGGCAGAGAGAGTGAGAGAGGTCTTCCACCCAATGGTTCACTCTCCAGATCGTTGCAACAGCTGGAGCTGTGCAAATCCGAAGCCAGGAACCAAGAGCCAGGAGCCTCCTCCAGATCTCCCACGCAGGTGCAGGGGTCCAAGTACTTGGGACATCCTCCATTGCTTTCCCAAGCCATAGCAGAGAGCCGAATTGGAGTTTCAGGAGCCAGGACTTGAACCAGCACCCGCATGGGATGCCAGCACTACAGGCAGCGGCTCCACCCACCACGCCACAGCGCAAGCCCTGATTTTAAACATTTTTATAGAAGGTTTAAGGATGTTTTGTTTGAGACAATAATGAGAAACTAGATGTTCCACTTCCGCTTAGGACATAGAAAACCGCATGATTTTCATCTATACCAACAAGAACAATCCAGACAGTCCAAAAAGCACATCCTTTTTTAAGTCTCTCAGAGAAATGAAATTGCAATGCAGATAAGAAAATTAAATCCTGAGGAATGAAGCCTCCTCTAAGCAGTGACAGGGCACATGAACTGTTTGTTGTATCTTTGGCAGAGTACGGTAGGAAGAGATAGCTGCCATGGAACAGGCAAGAAATTGGCTAAAATTTCAACAGATTTCTGAAAGTGAAGAATAGGCTAGCATCTCAACTTAGAATAAGAGGGAACTCTGTTCAAAAGAGGAGCTCATGTTCATCTGCAAAGTCTTCTCCATGGGGCATACACAGAATCTCATAAGAAAGATTGAGGTCAGGACACTAGACCAGAGGGAGCTGCTCTTTGAGATTTGGTTGTCATAGGGATAGAGAAGGGAAGGTTGAGCAGACCCTATCCCCAAGACCTAGGTCCACAGATTTTGCCCAACACTAGGACTAGACCAGGAGAACAAATTATTCTAGCCCCCAGCATTAGCCTAGCACTAAGTAAAAACCAATGCAAGCCTATTGTTGGCCGGCGCCGCGGCTCACTAGGCTAATCCTCCACCTTGCGGCGGCACCGGCACACCGGGTTCTAGTCCCGGTCGGGGCACCGGATTCTGTCCCGGTTGCCTCTCTTCCAGGCCAGCTCTCTGCTGTGGCCAGGGAGTGCAGTGGAGGATGGCCCAAGTGCTTGGGCCCTGCACCCCATGGGAGACTTGGAGAAGTACCTGGCTCCTGCCATCGGATCAGCGCGGTGGGCCGGCCGCAGCGGCCATTGGAGGGTGAACCAACGGCAAAAAGGAAGACCTCTCTCTCTGTCCGTTTCTCTCACTGTCCACTCTGCCTGTCAAGGGAGGGAAAAAGAGCCATATCCTCTGAAGAACCTAATTGCAGAGATTGGTGAAAACCTAATCAGGGACATCAGATAAGTCCTCCAATATCCCCAGACCTCACACTAAGCACTAAACCCATGCATGGAGGAATATAAAAACTGGTATACTGGGACAATGACAGTAAAAACAAAATTCAGACGGGGATTTTTAAGGCTACAATGGACTGAGAAAACAAATTGGATAGAATAACCTTTTTTTCTTTAAAAAAATTATTTATTTATTTGAAAGTCAGAGTTACACAGAGAGAAGAGAGGCAGTAAAAGATCTTCCATCCACTGGTTCACTCCCCAGTTGGCTGCAACCGTCAGAGCTGCACTGATCCGAAGCCAGGAGCCACGAGCTTCTTCCGGGTCTCCCATGCAGGTGCAGGGGCCCAAGGACTTGGGCCATCTTCCATTGCTTTTCCAGGCCATAGCAGAGAGCTGGATCGGAAGTGAAGCAGCCAGGATGCTAACCGGTGCCCATATGGGATGCTGGCACTGCAGGTGGTGGCTTTACCCTCTATGCCACAGCACTGGCCTCTGTTTTAGAATATTTTTAAAGGACAACTTACCTTTTAGAAGGAAAGTAATAAAAGAACAATATAAGTGTATAAGTAAAATGAATGACAGCATTGGGAAAATCATCTGCAAGAGGACAAATGAAAGTGTGATATTATCAGTCTTTTATTGTGCATCCTTGCCTAGCCCCAGCCATTGTGGCCTTTTGGGGAGCAAACCAACAGATGGAAGACCTTTATCTCTGTCTCTCCCTTTCTCTGTCTATAACTTTACATCTCAAATAAATAAAATCTTTAAAAATGCATTAAACAAAATCTAATTTAATTCTTTGTGAAGATTAGTAAAATTGATAAACCCCTAGTTACACCAATCAAGAACAATACTCAAGAGAAAACACGTTAATTTCCTAGAAGTATATTAGGCATATATTAGGAGGCATCTCATGAGGTTAGTTAGATACAAAAATGATAATACAGAAATGTCATAAATAACTTTATTTTTTATTTATTTTATTTTATTTTTTGACAGGCAGAGTGGACAGTGAGAGAGAGAGAGACAGAGAGACAGGTCTTCCTTTGCCGTTGGCTCACCCTCCAATGGCCGGCGTAACGTGCTGATCTGATGGCAGGAGCCAGGTGCTTCTCCTGGTCTCCTATGGGGTGCAGGGCCCAAGCACTTGGGCCATCCTCCACTGCCTTCCTGGGCCACAGCAGAGAGCTGGCCTGGAAGAGGGGCAACCGGGACAGAATCCGGTGCCCCGACCGGGACTAGAACCCTGTGTGCCGGCGCTGCAAGGCGGAGGATTAGCCTAGTGAGCTGCGGCGCTGGCCCATAAATAACTTTATGAAAATAATTCAGAAATATAGACTAAATAACTAATTTCCTGAGAGACAAAAGACCAAAACTAATATAAAATATAGAAAATCTGAATAACTCAATCCAGGTATCCCCTTTGAATGATAGAAAGTCCAACTATTTGAGCCATCACCACTGTGACCTAGGGCCTGCATTAGAAGGAAACTGCAACCGAGAACCAGGGCTGGGGCTTGAACTCAGGTGATGAGATGGAATGTGGGCATACTAACTGGCATGTTAATTGCTGAGCCACATGCTGAGCCCATACTCAAGTTTTCTTCCTAAGACAGGGAATAATTCTAAGATGTCCAGGATCAACACTTCTATTCAGCATTGCATTTTGCAATAAGGAACTTAAAGTAGATGTATTTGAATGAAATACTTGCATGTGAAACCATCTAACAGAACTCCTGCATAATTTTTTAAACAAAAACACACTAGAACTGATAAGTAATATTAGAAGGGAAATACAACACAAGGAAATATATGTATTTAATTTGCATTTCTTTGTATCAACAATGAAAAATTCAATATAGAATTTTTAAAGGTACATTTACATATATAAATACATAAAATATTTAGGGATAAATTCAATTAAATGAGTAAAACGTCTTATAAAGAAAATGACATATCACATACAATCTGATCTGAAGACTTAGTTATAAAGCCATGGAAGCAAGACAGTATAATTGTGAAGACTTTAAAGGGTAGGTGATTTTACCTTACTTAAAAACTAACAAGTTAACCTGCCCCAGCTTCATGAATACTGGCAGAATATATAACAGTACTTAGAAATAGAAGGATTTTCCTACACATGGAAATAGCTACATCCAGAATGTCAACATTAGTACCAGTTCACTGAGCACTAATTCCCACAGAATGACACAAAGAAGGTTATATGACACCTGCACACACAATGGAGTACATTACAGGAGAGGAACCCTGAGTTTCAAGAAACCGAATCTGTTTTTTAAAGATTGATTGTTTTAATTGCAAGGCAGTGTTACATAAACAGAGAGAGAGATTTCCATCCACTAGTTCACTCTCCAAATGGCCACAACAGCAGGGCTGGGCCAGATGGAATTTAGGAGACAGGAATCACTTCAGGGTCTCCCACATGGGTGCAGGGGTCCAAGCATTTGTGCAGTCTTCCACTGCTTTCCCAGGCACATCAGCAGGGTGCTGGTTTGGAAGTGAAGCAGGAATTTGTGCTTTGCAGGAAGAAGCTATATTTATTATTTTCATTATAGTAGGCGATTTAAAAAAAAAAAAAGCCTGTCTTTCACTCTGGAGGGAGACACTATCTGCATTTTCCAAGGATGTTTGCCATATAAAAAATCCTTGAAAAATATTCCAGAACAAAGCCTATCAATGCTTCTACTTACAAAACATGTAGCCATACAAGAGTTCCTTGGAGAAGAATCTTCTAACAAAGATAAGCAAAACGATCAATATAATGGAATAAACATCCATAAATAGACATTCATATTTGGTTAATTGATTTTTCATAAAACATCAAAATGATTCATTGGGAACAGGGAATTATTTTCAACAGATGATGCCAATTATAGAAAGAAAAACGGACCTTCTACTCTACTTCAAATAATGCATAATGATTCATTAAAGACAGATTTCTGGCTTAAATGTAAAATCTAGACTTCCAATGGAAAAATATTATAAATTCTTTATGACTATGGAGTGGGCAAAGATTTCTTATGACCCCAAAGTACTAGCTATACAAGACACATTTATAATTGAACTCAATAATATAAAATCTCTCCACATCAAGATACCACTTAAGAAAATGAATATACATGACACAGAATTAGAGAAAATATTTGCAATAAATATATCTGATAAAAGAATTTATATGAACTGCAAAACTAGATTGTGTACAGACGGGAACTTTTGGAGTTGGTATATAGAAGGACAAGGCGCAAAAGAGAGAGAGTGCAGCGTGCTTATCTGAAATGCTGG
The DNA here is from genome assembly GCF_964237555.1 of Oryctolagus cuniculus. Classification (NCBI taxonomy): domain Eukaryota; kingdom Metazoa; phylum Chordata; class Mammalia; order Lagomorpha; family Leporidae; genus Oryctolagus; species Oryctolagus cuniculus. The sequence continues at coordinate 66,977,019 of NC_091435.1, read as the reverse complement.
GCCATAGGGTATAGACCAGATAGAAAAGTAATAAGAAAAAGGACTTGATACATTAGATGACAAGTTACTGGTCTTTGGATTAAAAGTTACAATGTTTGCTGAAAGCAAATACAGGTATAGATACAAGCAAAGAATGAAAGCAGAGGAAAAGTACACAATAAGAAAGAGCATTTCTTGCAATATAGGATTCCATATGTAGAGCAATCCCAGGAAATAATGATATGAAACTGATCCAAGTAATGTCAAGGCACACAAGTCAGTCGCTGAAGATGGGCCGCTCAAGAGCAGTGAAGGAACAATGGCATGGGGGTGTGGAATAAATGTTCTGTTTGCAAAAAGGAAAAGAAGCCAGTGAAGCAACTGCCATATCTTTCATGATTATGCCACAATCAGGAATTCAGCAGTTGACAGTGACCAGATTGAGGTCTACTAGTGCACAATTACATAACCAACATTTATTATATACCATGCATGGTTAGAAATTTTCCAAATTCAATTTCACACCTCTATGATATTATTACCTTATACTCATTTCAATAATGACTAAATTGGAATTCCTGGAAGTGAACTAATTTGCTCCAACTTATAGAGCTTATGGATAGCAGGGCTGGATTCAAAACCATATCTGTTTCATTTAAAAGTTAGTGTGCTTTCTACCATATTATGCTAACATCCAGAACCTAGGCTAGGCGTGAGGGTAACGGAACAGAACTGATTGAGTAGTAAAGGGTCAAAGAAAAAAATGTGGACAATCCATTTCTAGCAACCTGGGGACTAGAATAGGACAATAAGTACCTATTTTTGTAAGGACTGAGAGAATTAAAAGATCTGTAACCCTCAAAGAAAACTGAAGTATCCATTAATTTAATTAATTTGACAGATTGTTCTATAAAGACTCAACAGGCATAAGGGAGATTTTTTTTAACTTTTATTTAATTAATATAAATTTCCAAAATACAGAATATTGATTACAATGGCTTCCCCCCCATAACGTCCCTCCAACCCGCAACCCTCCCCTTTCCCACTCCCTCTCCCCTTCCATTCACATCAAGATTCATTTTTGATTCTCTTTATATACAGAAGATCAGTTTAGCATACATTAAGTAAAGATTTCAACAGTTTGCTGCCACACAGAAACATAAAGTGAAAAATACTGTTTGAGTACTAGTTATAGCATTAAATCTCAATGTACAGCACACTAAGGACAAAGATCCTACATGAGGAGTAAGTGCACAGTGACTCCTGTGGTTGACTTAACAAATTGACACTCTTGTTTATGGCATCAGTAATCACCCTAGGCTCTTGTCATGAGCTGCCAAGGCTATGGAAGCCCCCTGAGTTCACTGACTCTGATCATTTTTAGACAAGGCCATGGTCAAAGTGGAAGTTCTCTCCTCCCTTCAGAGAAAGGTACCTCCTTCTTTGATGACCCATTCTTTCCACTGGGATCTCACTCACGGAGATCTTTCATTTAGGTTTTTTTTTTTTCCCCCAGAGTGTCTTGGCTTTCCATGCCTGAAATAATCTCATGGGCATTTCAGCCAGATCTGCATGCCTTAAGGGCTGATTATGAGGCCAGAGTGCTGTTAGGACATTTGCCATTCTATGGGTCTGCTGTGTATCTCACTTCCCGTGTTGGATCATTCTCTCATAAGGGAGATTTTTGTGAAACTTAGGATCTACTGAGGGTCACTCAAGGACCAATTCCTGCAAATTTAAACTGAAATTTTTTAAATAATTATGTTCATTATTATATAGGCTTTCTGATTCTTTTGCATTGTACCCCTTAAGCTCACAGGTATTTCTTACATTTGCCAACGTCGTTGCATGTTGAAACACCTCACTCCTAATGTTTCCTCTAACCTTGAAGAGGGCTGTAAACAGGGTAGTCGAGCTTGCTAAAACCATAGCTGTATGAAGTTTAATGGAAAACATGTACTACATAATTTGTCTGGAGAGAAGACATGAGCATAAATGAAGAACAAGAGTTTCTGTTCCTGTGATTTATTGTGGTTTTAAGCTATGCTCTGGGTGAGTGAGGGTACTGGCTAATCAACTTCCAGTTAGCTGACATGCAACTATGAATAAGCAGTATAAAATTATTTCACATGATTAATTTAAATATTTTATTAACCTTTAGTATTTTTTTAATTAATGGAGTTTAGCCAAAACTCTTTCTGTTCCAGTGTCTTTTTCCTATACATTTGGCTTAAAATTATCCATATTTTTTTTCATAAAAGCCTCTTTTCATGAACTTTTTTAAAAACCTCTTGTACACATGGACTTCAAATAAATTTTTGCAACAAAATAAACTTATCTTCTAATTCCATTTACTACAAATATTTTGAAGTACTCTCAGAGAAAGAAAGCAAATCATCTTTGCCCTAAGGCAGAGTCCATATAGTCCCACCAACTTTTACTTGGTGAAAACTTATGTCTGTTGGTAGGACAGGAGAATAGATGCCATGGGCTCTCTTTAATCCTCTGATTATTCCCTAGAACACAGATGTATCATCATATCTTTGCACCAGAGCTGTAATATTGGTAGCAATTAACTTTTTTTTTTTTTTTAAAGATTTATTGTATTTACTTGAAAGGCAGAGTGACAGAGAGACAGAGACAGAGAGAGAAAGTGATCTTGCACAGGTTTGCTCTCCAAATGGCCACAACAGCTGAGGTTGGGCCAGGCCAATGCCAGGAGCCAGTAACACCATCCTGGTCTGTGATATAGGTGGCAGGAAGTCAAGCAGTCTGGCCATCTCTGCTTTCCCAAGAATATTAGCAGGCAGTTGACTGGGATTTTAGTCAATGATTTGATCCATTAAGCCGCAGCGTGGGCCCCAACAACTGTCTTCATTTTTAAAACCATCATTATGTACAATCAAACAATTTTTAATTTGCATCTGTTTTTTTTTTTTTTTTAGTTCTTGCAGAATATGAAGGAAGTTGAGTTGAGACTGAAATATTTTTCCTATCATTCATAGAACAGTCCTAGGTTATAATTCATAAACAAATAAACTGTCAGTTGCTTTTAATTCATTATTTAGGTGGAAAACAGTTGCTTGAGGTAGTTGTTGGTTTTTAATGAAAAATCGCATTTAGAACTCTTTCAGTATAATCTTGAAATCTATGTTTGATTCAGGAGTCAACATATTTCCTATGGAAATTCCAAAGAAAGGATGAGTAGGTGTTTACTATTTTTTAATATCTTCTTTGAATACATGTTATATTTAAATTTAAAGTTGAACTGTTAGGAAATTTATATAGGAAGTGATGTAAATTATGATAAACATATTTAAGATTTCTGACTGTACTATTATGTTTATATAGAGAACATAAAGGAGAAGACCTAAGAAAAAAGCATTGTAAATAAATTTCACCTTGAAAAAAATGAATTGACCCTTCAACCATTCCATAGCCTCTTGTGGATGTTTACAGATTTTATAGAAGAATTGCTAGAAAATGGTCTAGAGAATCTAGGGATTTTTTTTAAAAATAACCTTAACATTTAACATCATCTATGTCATATTGATTTTCTTAGCAGAAATTTCATAAAGCCAAATTGCCTATATATCTTTTCCAACATGTAATATTTGAAAAAAAATTATCCCACTGGAAATGATGATAAATGGATTTTCCTATTATTCATCTGAGTCATAGCCATTAGTCTAGCTGTAATAGCATGAATATTGGTGCAAAGTCCAAGAAGAGGATACAAAATTAAACCACAAGAACCATGACAAAAATGTGAAAACAGACATAGGACATCCCAAATTAGATTCTTCCTTTCACATAGGTGCAATAAATAACAACTCAGACAGTTTGATTTAAAATTATAGAAGTCTACAGTTTGTGTTAAAAATGAGGACATACTACTTGTGTATAATGGAATGCTATTCATCTATAAAAAGAATGACATCTTGTCATTTGAAATGACATGGATGAAACTCCAAGTCTTTATGGTAAGTAAAAAAGTTGATCTCCCATAAGTTAAGAGTCTCATGGTTATCAGAGGCTGGAGAGTGTAGGGAGGATTTAGAGGTGGGGACAGGTTGATTAATAGATATTGAGTTATAGCTAGGTATTAATAAATTATGGTATTCTGTTAGGTTACTATACAATAGAAAATGATAATGCATTTTTTTAAAAATCAAAACAAAACAAAAAAGAAAGATTTTGAATGTTTTTCTCACAAAGAAATGTTAAATCTTTGAAGAGACATGTATATTCACCCTGACATGACACAGCATAGAAACATCACATGGTAATCCACAAAAATGTAATGAAAGTTAAGAAAACAATAAGAAAAACTGAAGATGAAATAGATGAATACGGCATGACAATTTACTAATTCCTCCTCTCCTGTACCTTCTGTTTTCCTAATTGCTGTCTGTGGGAAGGTTTTCACTGCTTTATCGTTATCAACAGTGGACTCAACAAAAAGTTGAAGTACGTTAAGTTTTGCAGATCAGAATCCTCAATCCAGATGTGAAGTGGGAAAGCTTGAAAGGATATAATGAGCTCCTTGCTCTTGGCTTTGGATCAGCGGAGCTCCGGCCGTTGCGGCCATCTGGGGAGTGAACCAACGGACTGAAAACCGGCCTCTCTCTGCCTCTCTTTCTTTGTGTAACTCTGACTTTCAAATAAATAAATAAATAAATAAATCTTTAAAAAATATTCTAAAACAAGAACAAAAAGTGTTTTCTATTTTCCTGTATATTTACCATTTCTAGAAGTGCTCTTCATTCCTCTGTATAAGCCTGAGTTTTTAGATTGTCTTATTTCATTCTCAGCCTCAGGAAGTTCCTCATGATTTTGTGGTACAGATTTATGAATGAAAAATTATCCCTTCAGTTTTATACTCACAGCCACTGCCACACTTCCAACGTCATCAGGACCTGCATCACTAGGAATCCCACGGTGGGCTCCTAACGTGTCCTACCGTCGCTCATCTCATTTTTCTGCTATCGGTTCACATTTATGCCAGAATCATTCCTCCAAAACGTGAGCCTGATTATCTAAGTTTTTTGTTAAATCTCTGATGATTCCTAATAGCCTTCATGATAAATATTGAAATGCTAATCTTGGTACTGAAAATTCATTATCTTATTAATGCTTGCCTCTTGTGTTATTTCTTTTAATTTTGTGACCTGCGCTCCACTATAGAGCCAAACCAAATTCCATTTGAATTCTTAGAATTCCAGTTATTATTATTTCCTCCTGGTTATGTATTTTCAGCAAGACAAACATTTTTGTTATACAGAATAGAAGAAAACAAGAAAAACAGGTTATCAGGCAACATTACAAAGTACTGTCTAAAATACAGAGCAAAAGAAAATAGAAGAGTTTTTCCCAGAGTAGTCTGTCAAAATTTCCTTTCACTTAAATTTACATCCTTTAAGACAGACAGGTGCCTGCTTCTTTGACTTGGGATCAAGATGTCTTGAGCCATTGTTAACTGTTAACTTTGTTGTATAAGTTAATAACAGTCTCTACCTGTTTTCTGACCCAATCTGGTACCTTTATATTTATCAATAACTGAGCAGAGAAGTAATTTGCCTCAGGTTAAACAGAGGTAGTAGACAGTATTTAGCCTCAGGCATATAAAACTGCAAAGGCTGCAAGCATCCTAGTGAACACCATGTGGTACTAGAGTCTTCTGTTTTCATGCTATTGACCTAGACAGGTGTTAACATCATCCTATTTTTGTTGGAAACCAGGAGTCATAAACATAGACCATAAAGTAAGCGTTGCTGCTACCTGTTTCAGAACAAAGCTTTCTTCCTAGTGGATAACTCCATGAGTATTCCAGTTTCCTGGGCTGGGGATTTGGTGCAGCTGAAGCTGTTGCTTGAGATTTCCTGCATCCCACATTGAAGTGGCCAGATTCTGATCCTGGTTCTGCTCTCCATTTCAGCTTCCTACTAATGTGCACCCTGTTGTCCATATGGGAGACCTTGATTGAGTTCCTGGTCTCTCATTTGGGTTTGGCACAGCCCTGGCTGCTTCATGCATCTGGGGGAGTGAAACACAGATGGGAGACCTTTCTTTATGTCTCTCTTTCAAAAGAAAAAAAAATTTTTTTTTATTTGAAAGGCAGAGTTACAGAGACAGAGAGAAAGTGAGAAAGAGAGAGAGAGATAGGGAGTTAGAGAGAAAGACAGAAAGACCTTCCATCTGCTGGTTCACTCCCCAAATGGCTGCAATAGCCTGGGCTGGGCCAGGGTGAAGACGTTAGATTCTTCCAGGTCTCCCATATGGTGCAGGGGCCCAAGCTCTTGTGCTGTCCTCTACTGCTTTTCCAGGCACATTAGCAGGGAGCTAGATCGGAAGTGGAGCATCTGAGAATTGAACTGTTGCCTATATTGGATGCCAGCATTGCAGGAAGTGGCTTTACTTGCTATACTACAACTTTGGTTCATTTCTTATCTGTAACATTTTATTGGTCATCATTATGGGAGACATAAAAAGTCTTTGTAGTAAAAGTAATGCCTTGTACTTGTAAGATGTTAGGAGACATAAAAACAAATGCTTATAAACTCATTTGAATTGCTTGCAGAAATGTATAATATGAAAGCACATTATTAGTGGTTGAAATGTGTTTTCTACAAGTCCCAACAGTTGTTTAAAACACAATTTCTTGGTAACAGTGTGTTCAGCCAAGATTAACATAAGCCAATATACACATTTGTAGAAAAATGCAACCCAACTACTTTGAGAAGCACTGACATATTTTAGATTAAAATGCCAAAAATTTAATTTTCTTAATAATTAGTTTCAAAAATGACATCTTTTAGAGAAAAGCTGTTCTTAAAAACACCTCTATGCCCTTATGTTACATTTATTATACCAGATACTGAGTTGCAATAAATAGGCAAAAATAAGAAAAACAACTAATCTCAATAGCTTAAGCTCATATTTTTTTTTCCTAGTTGACATATGAAGCAAGTTGCTTTAAAGGTCATTAGCCACGTGTTCAGCAGATAAATCTCACAACTATTGCTGTTCAACTTGGCAGCACTGTGAAATATTAGAAAGCTGTGATTAAAATTTTCAAAGTTTCTATAAAGATCTAAAACTTAAAAATTTGAAGCTATGGCAGAATTTGTTCTTGCTTTTATCTTATAAAGTCAAATGATAGTAACTTCTGGCTTTTTTAACTTCTCGAATACAGCTACACATATCTCTATCTTGGTCTAGACAGATATGTCTATATACATATACCAGATAAGAATTCAAAGAATAAATGTAGTTTTTACCAGGGCTTTGGGAGAATGGGAAGAAAGTCTTGAGAAATGTAATCATCATATTACTTTTTAAGATTAAAAATATTGATTAATAAAATTGTTTATTTGAGAGACAAAGAGTGAGTGCTCCCACTTGCTGGTTCATTCCTCAAATCCCTTCAAGGGCTGGGGCTAGGCTGGGGCTGGGTTCAGGCCTGGCTGGGGCCTAAGTTGGAAGCCAGGAATGCAGTCCATGCATCCATGGGCAGCAAGAACCCAGTTACTTCAGCCATCACTGCCACCTCCCAGGGTCCACATTAGCAGGAAGTTGGATTCAGGAGCTAGAGTGGGGAATCAAATTCAGGAGCTTCAATGTGCAACATGGGTGTCCTAACTGGCATCTTAACTCTTAGGCCAAGTACCTACTCCAATTTCTTTTTTAAGTCAGAAGATTAAAGGAGAAAAAATAAAAGTCCTTACGTTTGAATGAGTGCATTAAAAAAAAATCCATTGGAGACAAATACTAGTCAGAGATTAGCTGAAAATTCTTATAATTTCAAATGCTGACTGAAAAGAAATAACTTAAACTGCAACCTACAGCAAATACATTGGAGCATTTTTGTAGTTATGTGTGCTGATGGAGAGCAAACAGAACTTTAGGAACAGGTCAGTGCTAGACATAAACCATCGCTGTAAAACAAATACGTGTTAGAATTTACAGTTCTTATTCTATCACAATTGGCATAATCTTTCAGACACATAGTTCTTTAGTTCCCTGAGCTGGGACCACCGTCTGTGTTCTTCCTAAGTGCCAACTGATTCTTCAACATCAGGGTCACATATCACTCAATCCTTCATCTGAACAGCTATATTACCTCTTGTTCTAGACCATTCATTTGTAATGCCTCATGGCTATTGCTGAGCCATTATCTCAAAGTGTAATTTAATTCTTAAGATCTTCAGGGCAGAAAACCAATCCTTCACTGCTTGGTGTGGTCCCACATACCCAGCAGAGTATAGGAGCTTTAGAATTCACTGAAACCTGTCAGGTAAACCTGGCTGATTGAACAAATGTTTTTCTCTTTGCTACATCTCAAGTTTTCAGCAAAATTACAGGAAGGAATATAAAAGGTACTGTGCTATACAATGGGGATGGGAGAGAAGATAGCAATGGAGAAGAAAGATAAAAAAAATATGGCAAGTAGATAACAAACCAAAAAAAAAAAAAAAAAAAAAAAAAAAAACCAGCCAGGAAAAGATAAGCCTTGAGAGCAGGTAGAGGGAAATAATAAGGCGATTTGTCAAACTATGGATAGAATTAGACATCAGAGGTACCAGTTATCTGGAAAGAATGGTAAGATGGAAATTAAAAACAAAGAGATTGGTTTAAAATAGGGAACTTGTTTAAGATATGAAATAGGAAAAAAATTAACCACAAAGACTCTACCTTTGTGGTTATGAGGGACAGAAATGGATAGGTTAAGTCGGTTAAATCAGAACACAGGGTCTGGTGCTGTGGTGTAGAAGACAAAGCCTCTGCCTGCAGCACCTGCATTCCATGTGGGTGCAGGTTTGTGTCCTGGTTGCTTCTCTTCTGATCCAGCTCTCTGCTATGGCCTGGGAAAGCAGTAGAAGATGGTCCAACTGCTTGGACCCCTGAACCCACGTGGGAGACCTGGAAGAAGCTCCTGGCCCTTGGCTTCACATAGGCCCAGCTCCAACCATAGTGGCCATTTGGGGGAGTGAACCAGTGGATGGAAGACCATTCTCTCTGTCTCTCCCTCTCTCTGTCTGTAACTCTACCTCTCAAATAAATAAATAAATCTTTAAAAACAATAAATAAATCAGAACACATTCCTCCCCTTTGCTCATCGTCTAGGAAATCAGTTGTTACTTCCCTGAGATAGGAATCAAGGATCTTTGTCTGAGAAAGCTGAGAAGAGCAAAAATGATTACCACCACTGATATGATACTCTGCATACCCCAACAAAATGGCCACATTGCCACCTAATCCCCATAGTGCGCACCATTCTCAAAATGACTTGTTCACTCATGGTGTTTCCCATAAGCTTTATTGTGTGTCACTTTCCAGTATGCACGCACCATCAATGACAACCTGACATTCAGGAAATTCATCCAGTATGAAAAAGAATAAAACAAAGGAAATTGACAAAAATGAAAACAATGCAGGAATCAAAGAAAAACTAAAAAACAACAGCACTGTGATTCGTATTCTCAGGGAGATGAAATGATGCTGTTATAAAATAAGAAATAAATACATAAAAAGTTAAATGATTGAAAATTAAGAATGAAGACTTACAAAATAAAAACTTAATATGTGAAATAAAAAATTCAAATTAATGGTTGGAAATATTTCAGAAGACATAATGAAAGGGTAAAAGGGGAGAAAAGGTGAGAAAAAACAAAGCAGTTACATAAAATATGGGAACACTTCCCTCACTGATTATAGAAAACAATAGATGAATGAGATAGGATAGATAAAATGGAGAAAAATTCATAAGGAAATTGATGGAACAAAGACATAGGCCTCAGCCATTCTTGCTCTTTGCCCAAAAGAGATAAACATTGGAATGTATTCCTTGCTCTTGAATCTCAATTGAGTCTCACACCCTTGAAAGACAGTTCCAGGAATTCCCCTCCGCCTGCTGCCCCCTACCCCACCCCTCCCGGCCCTTGGGGTCAGGGCCTTCTGCCAGGTGTTCCATCATGGGCATGCGGGCAGTTGGTCACCCACCTCTACGGATTTATTTTCTCTGAATAAATTCAGTCTGGCTGTAAATTCATACACTGCCTCCTCTCTATTCTGCCCCTCTTTTCCTAACATTTTGGTGTCCCATATGAGGAGGCACCAATCTGCAACTCTTTTCATAGCAGAATTAATATAAGGAAACTTCCATTAATGACGCATATGAATCTCCAGATTAAAAGAGGTTTCTGATAGGCCAGAATAATTCAGTTAAAAAAAAAAAACAACCTTTTACTTCCCATGTCATATTTTTTGGGTAGATACGCTAAAAGGAAGAGTTAATTTAAGCAAAAGAAGACGTGTAATCTGGAAATAGATCCAACACTAGAGAGGTGAAAGCAGTTTCTAAATTGAGAGCAAAGGCAAGGACCTGGACAAAACCCATACAACAAACTTAGGACAACAAGCTGAAGGGGTAGAGACACTTTGGGGAAGGCATGGAACTACAGATATATTTAAAAGTATGTTGGATTATGTGGAAAAGTGAAATAAAAGCCTGTTGAAAGCTGTGAGAAAAATTATCAGTAGATTTTAAAAAAAGCTTAAAAAGGTAAAAAAAAATAGTGAAGTTGTTAACTTCAGGGAAGAAAATGTGTATTATGAAGAAACTACACAAGGATTTCAATTGTTTTTGCTCCCAAATAAACTTTCTTTTCCATGAAATCATTGAAGTGCTGTTGCATGTGATCAGGTGAAAAAAACAATAATGTTAAGTACTAAATACTGACTTCATAAAAATTGTGATATTCTTAATTTTGTGGGATGAGGAAAGAAATCAGGATAAGACTGGTATTGTCTGCGACATGAGAAAACTAAAAGCCTAAACTGAAAAATGAAGACATATCAGATTAGGCAAGTTTTTTTGTTTGTTTTTTGATTTATTTATTTGAAATGCAGAGTTACAGAGAAAGGGAGACAGAGAGAGAGAGAGATCCACCATCGTTTGGTTCACTCTCCAGTGGCTGGGGCTGGGCCAGGCTGAAGCCAGGAACTTCCCATATGTGTTAATAGAGGCCCAAGCACTTGAGCCATTTTCCATTGCTTTCCCAGACACATTAGCAGGGAGCTGGTTGGAAGCCCAGCACCTAGAACTCCAACTGCTGCTCACAGGGCGTGCTGGCATTGAAGGCTGTAACTTAACCCTCTGAGCCGCAGAGGGTTATTCTTTAAAATATGAATTTAAATATGAGCCAAATGAGACACATTCCTGAAAAGGAACATCTCTGGTAGTAGGATAGGTTGGAGGGTCTGGTTTTTTTTTTCATAATGTCTTTTAATTCTGAGCATACATTACTTCGATAATTAACGATTTGATAACGATTAGATAACGATTAGCTACTACTTTATTTAAAATGAAAAGGTTCAATCCATTTTACTTTGCTTTTTAAAGTGTGCAAAGGCCTCTACTACCATAAAAGAAGGTTGAGAAAGAGAACATCCTTCTCTTTCAACCTGAAATACTGCTTGTAGTGGTAAATGACAGTGACGTGGTATCTGCCTATTATTTCAAAAACCTGCTCCCAAAGAGGGTCCTTTCACATTCCAAATATTCCCTAGAAAGGCCATAATGACGTTCCCAGAGGCAGAGCTCCGGATTCCTGTCCCGAGGAATCTTAATTTCAGCTGCCCCTAGCTTCGCAGAGAAGGACAGTTCTCTGCACACTTCGGGCCTTGGCCTTTTCGCACTGGCTCCTCCCCCAGCAACGCCGGTAGGACTTCACTTTATTGGTGGGTTCGCGGGAGAGGAGGAACTGGGCGTGGCTGGTTCTGTAACTTCGCTCTGCGGGGAATGCGGTCTCTCACGGGTGTGCCCGCAGAGGTCTGTTCCTGTGTGCAGCACCCGGTAGAGTCCCTTTGTGCCAGAGGGCTCCCGAGTGGGGAAGCCGGGCCCTTCAGCCTGCACTCTCAGAGAGCGCGCCGGCGTGGGCGACCGGCCGAGTTCTGCAGTTCAGTTGGGAAGTCCGTTGTTGCCTCAGCCCTCCATTGGAGATTGGCGTCCCTGGTAGTGAGGGTCATGTTTTGGTTCCATTAGCCAGCTACCGTTTTGTCCTTAGTTATTACTTATGGACTGAATCAACATTAACGCTATCAACTGTTTGTGGATGTCGTCATTTTTTCTCAGTTATCCCGTGGGATTTTCTGTGTTCAACTTGGTGGCAGCATGTAAATACCATTCTTACAAATTCTAAATTTTATAGTTGTTTGGTAAAATTTTTCTTTTCATTATTGGTGTAATGTATCAACTACTTAATGAAACAAATGAAGAGATTAAGTTACATTTCCTTTATTTGCAAGTTACCAATATTGAAAATGTAACTAGACGGTGACAGTTGAACGACAGGATAAATTCATCTCCTGAAAAAACATGAAGTTAGAATATGAGAATTCACTAAAGGCTAAGTTAATGAAAGTGACATGTATTTTCCCACTGTATTCCAAGAGAATGTGGTCAATTCACATTAGGAAATTGACTTCTATAGCAAATATGCTTTGTAACATATTGGAAAGTGGGTTTGCAAAATGTCACATGACCATGTTGGTTGGTGTCACTATTACTGGATGCCTGTGAAGGGAGGTGTTCCTTCAACAGTAATCCTTTATTCATCCGTGTTTTCTGTTACATTTATCTCATTTGGCCAAAACTTCTTTTGCTTTGCCAACTCCATATATTGATTATTGATTAACTGTGGACATAATTGCTGACCTTTTATTAAGGATCTTAAAACATTTCTCGACATTGTTTCCTTCTGAAAATCACTGTTGTGTGTATTTTAGGAATTTTATTTGTTTATTTGAAAGAGAGAGCACAAGTGTTATCGTCCACTGATTCATTACCCAAATGTCCACAGCAGCCAGGACTGAGGAGTCAGAATATAATCTGTGCTTGCCATATGATGGCAGGAACCCAATTATGGGGGCCATTCTTTCTGTCTCCCACAGTCTGTTAGTAGGAAGCTGGAGTTAGGAGCCAGCACCAGGAATGTCCTCTAATATGGGATGTAGGTATCTTAACCACTTTTCCAAACACTTGTCCCGTGTCCTTGTGTTTCAATGCATCTTATAAATTATCTTGGCAGTTGTATTCATTTTCTAATTATTTTGTTTCAAAGAAAGATAAATCTGTTTCCTTTTCCTCTGCTTGGACATCATAATCTCTAGCTTGTTTTGAATCTTGTCTAAAAAACACATTTTTTTCCTTTTTTAAAATATTTATTTATTAATTTGAAAGGCAGAGTTACAGAGAGGCAGAGGTAGGGAGAGAGAGAGAGGTCTTCCATCTGATGGTTCACTCCCTAGATGGCCACAATGGCTGGAGCTGAGCCAATCTGAAGCCAGGAGCCAGGAGCTTCTTCCGGGTGTCCCACGCAGGTTCCTGGGGCCCAAGACTTGGGCCATCTTCTACTGCTTTCCCAGGCCCCAGCAGAGAGCTGGATTGGAAGTGAAGCAGCCGGGACTGGAACCGGCACTCTTATGGGATGCTGGATCTACAGGCAGTGGCTTTACAGTGTTGGCCCCTGCATTTTCTAAATTAACCTCTTATATATACTTTTTCCTGGACCTATACATTTTATAAAATTTCTCATTTTAAAAATCAAATGAGAATAATCAAGGAACACAAGCACAAAACTGTTCCCGCAATTTTGTTTTTCTGCTTTCTTTCATTTCCTAACCTCAAATTTCAAGAACATGTTTTTCTGATTACAAAAGTAATACATGAGAATACTTCAAGAGTTCATGGAAAATGCATATTATGCATAGATTTCAAAATTTTTTCAAAGCAAAATAAACATATTTTAACTCAAATTTTCCATGAACTTTTTGAAGTGCCTTAGAAAATGTAGGAAACAAAGAATTCAAAGGAACACAAATTTACAATTTGAAGTTAATTATTGTTAACATTTTAGGATTTTCCCGTTACATTATTTTTCTGCTACTGCACCTTTCTCTCCTGACACATGTGGTACCATTCAGTTTACATAGTTCTTATAGCGTGTAATACAAATTGTGATAAATTGGAAAGATCTTCCCATGTCAATATTTTTGTTTCTTGCAATGATTTTAATGATTACATAGTGTGTATATTTTACTGTTGTGTGACTGTACAAAAATTTTTTTAGAAAAAATCATCAATTTGCTACCAAGAACTATATACTTATTGTTTACTTTGGTATGGTTTGTCTGCTCCACTGGAACTGAAGGTCTGTGGAAGCAGCGAACTTGATTTGGATTTGTTGTATTCCCTGTTGTCCAGTGCTTGGGTAGTTTTTGTCACTGAATGCATATTTATTCCTTAAATGAGGTAATATATTGTCACATATTAATATTTATTAATATATTGTTGTATGTGTATATATTTCCAGTTTTTACTGGAGTAAATGATACTGAAAGAAAATTATTGTACATATTTTTTCAGATTCATATTATTTGCTTAGTGTGAATCCTTACAAGCTGAAATTCTAAGTCAAATTATTCAAAGTTTAAAGTTTGTAGTAAATTGTGATTATCCTGAATGGCTGTTATCAATGTACACTTCCATTAGTGGCATGTGAGTGTGTCTATTTTAGCAGTCTTTTTCAAAAGTGTACTGTAGTAGTTAAACCACTTTCAACTGAGTAGATAGAGCATATGATTTTTCTTTGTAAAAATATTTACATATTTATTATCATTTTATTTGAAAACAGAGAAGGAGAGGGATGGAGAGAGAGGGAGGGGAAAAGAAGGAGAGAGATTACGCACACACACAGAAGATTTTCCATGCACTGGTTCTCTCCCCAAATGCTCATAGCAGTCAGGATTGGACCAGACCAAAGCCAGTAGTTTGGAACTCAATCGAGGTCTTCCATGTTGGTGGCAAGGACTGAAGTACTTGAGGCATGTATCATTTGCTGCCTGTCAGGATACCTATTAGCAGGAAACTGGATTGGAAGTGGAGTGGCCAAGGCACAAACCAGGCGTTCCAATATGGTATGGAGGCATAGCAAGCAGTGACCTAACAACTACATCAAACGCATACCCTTATTTTCATTTTTAATATGCATTTCTTTGATTATGTAGAGTTTTGAGGAGATAATTTGTATAGTTTAAATTCTTTTATTACATTTTGTTTTATAATCCAGATAATCATCTTTGTGAGTGTTCCACGTGCTCTTGAAGATCATATGTATTCTGCTATTGCTGGGTAGAGTATTGTATAAATAGCCGTGAGGTCAAATTGTTGTTAAGTTTTCTATGTCATTATTGATTATTTGTTTACTTATTTCAATTTCTGAGAAAAAAAGTATTAAAATCGGCAACTCTAATCGTGAATAAATCCACTTCTTTTTTCGTTTTTATTAGTTTTGCCTTGTGTATTTTGAAGTTCTGTTGTTAAGTATATAAGCATTATGGATGATTTTGATTTCTACAAGAATTACTCTTTTGTTATTATCTAATGCTTTTCTTCATGACTGGTAATAGCCTTTGTTTTCAGGTCTCCTTTGTTTGATATTAAAATAGGTAGTCAGGCTTTCCTTTTTTAATATTTGCATGATATGTCTCTTCCATCCTTTTACTATTAGTACATCTGGTTTTATATTTAAAGTGAGAATCTTACAGACAACATTATATTGTGTTGTTCTTTTATTAAATACAATAATATCTTTTATATTGATATATTCAGACTTCTAGCATTTGATTTTATGATTAAAATAATGCTAAAATCTAACATCTTGTCAGCTGTTTTCTATTTATTAGTTTCTATTTGCCATTTCTACCTTTTTGGACTGAACATTTTTTATGATCTATTTTTTCAAAAGATTTATTTACCTATTTGAAAAGAATCTGAGAGTGAGGGAAAGACAGAGTGAGAGATTCGTCTGCTGGTTCACTCCTGAAATTCCTGTATCAGTGGGGGCTGGGCCAGGCTGAAGCCAAGAGCCAGGAACCCCTTCTGGGTCTCCCACATCGGTGGCAGGAACTCAAGTTCCTGAGGCCATCATTCACTGCCCACTCAGGCACATTAGTAGAGGAAGCTGGATTGGGAATGGAGTAGCTGACACTTGAACTGGCACTCCAGCATAGGATGTGGGTGTCCCAAGTGACAGCTTAACTGGCTAATGCTACAACACCCACTTGGTGTGATTCCATTTTTAAACTACTATTGGCTTAATATTTGTTAATAAAAATTTTTAATGGTTTCCCTATCATTTATAGTGTTCATCTCTAAAGAGTCAGGGTCTGTATTATAGTACCTTGCATATATTGCAAGGATCTTGTAATAGGATACTCTCAGTCTCTCCCTCTCTTATGTTGTCATAACTTTACTTTTTTTACATATGCTATAAACACTGTACATTCTTACTATTTTTCCTTTATGTAGTTGTCTTTTAAAATAATTAGAAAATAAAAAAAATTCCATTTCTAATGCTTTTCATTTCTTTTTGTAGATCCAGGTTTCTGATGTTATCAGAACCTAAAGAACTAGGCAATTAGGTATAGTATATCTATGTTACTATAGTTGGTGTAGCAAATACTTCTTGACATGAATTCTTTTTGACTTTATTGTATAAGGAAGATTTTTATTTCTCATTATTGACAGATCTTCTACTGGGTATAGAGTTGTCAGTTAATGGCCGGCACTGTGGCTCAATAGGCTAATCCTCCGCCTAGCGGCGCCGGCACACCGGGTTCTAGTCCCGGTTGGGGCACCGGATTCTGTCCCGGTTGCCCCTCTTCCAGGCCAGCTCTCTGCTGTGGCCAGGGAGTGCAGTGGAGGATGGCCCAAGTACTTGGGCCCTGCACCCCATGGGGGACCAGGATAAGTACCTGGCTCCTGCCATCGGATCAGTGCGGTGCGCTGGCCGCAGCGCGCCGCCTGTGGCGGCCATTGGAGGGTGAACCAACGGAAAGGAAGACCTTTCTCTCTCTCTCTCTCACTGTCCACTCTGCCTGTCAAAAAAAAAAAAAAAATTGTCAGTTAATAGTTTTCTTTTAGCATGTTTAAGATGTCATTCAATTCTTTTTTATTCCTTACATTTTTTATGATGAGAAATCTTCTGTAATTCTTCTGTTTATTCTTCTGTACATAATGACTTTTCCCTCTCTGTGCTCAGATTTTTCTCTTTGTTGTTGGTTTTTAAGTTTGTATATTTTATGTCTAGTTGTTTTCTTTTGTGTTTTTATTTATCCTGTGTGATGTTCTCTGAGCTTCTTGAATCTGGAGTTTGGAGTATATCATTAATTTTTAAATTAAGATGCTCAGAGAACACAGAAACCGTAGCTGTTTCTCCAAAATTAGTTGTTCCCTGCTCTTTTCTCTCTTCCCAGACATTTCAGTGCATGCATGTTAGATAATTTGATATTATCCAATCATGACTCTTAGATCCTCTTTTCATTGTTTTCACTGATCTTTCCCTTAGGGTTTTATTTGGTTAATTTCTATTGATTTACCTTAAATTTCACTTATTCTCATCTCTGCTGAGGCTAGTCTATTATTAAGCCTATTGAAAACATTCTCCGTCAGTATTATATTTTAATTTCTAGCATTTGCATTTGCTTTTTGCTAAGAGTTTCAATTTCACTAGTGGAATTACCCATCTGGTTTTGCATGTTCTGTTGCTTTTCCACTAGAGCCTTTTATATACTAATCCTATTTTAATTCCTAGTCTGATATTTTCAACATCTGTATCATATCTGAGACTGGATATATTTACTTCTTTGTTTCTTGACTCTTTTTATTATTTTGATTTTTTACTTTGTTGGATACCTCCTAAAGTTTTGTTGGCAATTGGACATCTTGTGTAAGATAGCAGAGATTGGAATACATGACTTTTGTACCTGGAAATGGCATAATACTTTTTCTTATGGCAGGCTTTCACTATAGGGGGAAGTTGGATCTGTTAAGTTAGAAGTTGGGATCTGTTTACATTTCATTGTTGCTGTGGTAACTGTGCAACACCAGATTTCAATTCTCTAACATTAATGGTGGATCTGGTTTGCCAGAAGGTTTTTCTGAATCTGCTGCACCCTCTGCTTTAGATCTTTCTTTTGAGCTGTGCCTCAGAGAGCATCTCTCTTCATGACCTTGCTCTTTTCCCAGAAGTAAATGGTGTTCCTTTTTTTAAAATTAAATATTTATTTTATTTATGTGAAAAAACAGAGTTCCAGAGAGAGAGACAGAGAGAGACAGAGAGAGGTCTGTCTTCTATCTGCTGATTCACCCCCAAAATGGCTGCAATGGCCAGGGCTGGGCCAGGCCAAAGCCAGGAGCCATGAATTTCTTCTAGGTCTCCCATGTGAGTTCAGGGATCCAAGTATTTGGGCCATCTTCTGCTGCTTTCCTAGGTACATTAGCAGGGAGCTGGATTGGAAGTGGAGCAGCTGGGACTCGAACCACTGCCCAGATGGGAATGCCGGCACTGCAGGCTGAGGCTTTAACCCACTGTGCCACAGCACTGGCCCCTGTTCTTCCTTTTTACTCAAGTTTAGCTGTGTGGCATAGCGGTTTTTGTGGTAGTGGGGATATTCTGATAAAGCTGGAGACACAGCCAGGCACAATGTTTTAGATCAGAGAGGTAGGGTTTCTCATGATGTCACATCTAACCCAGCCGGAAGATACCTTTAATGGTCAGGGTGCAGCTCTTGTTCCTGCTGCTCTTCAAGTAATTTTTCTATTCTCACTCCTTAACACCAGTTGATTTTCAGTGGTATTCCAAGGCAAACATGGTTTGTTTTCCTTCCCTGAGCAGTTTAAGGCCTTTGATGCTAAAAGAGATGGGAGACAAGGTTCCTGGTGGGGTTTTGTGCTTCCCCAGACTGCCTCTCAAGGAAGGTTTTCTTACTCTACTAAGACATTTGGCAAGGTTTCTGGAGGTGAGCCTGCAAGTGAGTGCAAGTGCTCGTATATGTGTAGTTTACAGGTGTTCTGTATTCACTGGTTAGTGTAGTTCTTTAACTATTAACTCAATTCATTTTACATCTGTCTACCAGAATCTATCCCAAAATAGCAAAAGTTTTTCCTTTCCATTTGTCCTTGAAGAGCTTGCTTTTCCTTAGATTTTGGGTTAGTTTGTCACCTCAATTAAATGGTAGATTTTTCTAGCATTATATTGTTGTGAACTCAGTGTGAGGCTACATGGAAGTTAAATACTAAACCACCACACCTTGAGTATAGAATTGATTAGGTGTTGAGGCCATAGAACCTGAGCATGATACTAGTTCATCTACCTGTTCTATTTATTAGCAGTTGGCCATTGGGGAATGTTCTCAAATTGCAAAGTCTTATGCCTTTTCTGGTTAGTTAGGATGATATATATATATATATATATATACACACACACACACATATATATACACACACATATATATACACACACACACATATATATACATATATATATATATGAAGTTGGAAGAGTGATACCTGATCTCTTTAGTTTAATGACAACAGAGTAAAAGAGTTGGGTTTTATGGTGTTTGTTTTCAAATGCCCTTGATAGATGATTATTTTTAAAGCAGCAGAAAAAAATAGCAATAAAAGATAATTGAACTCAGAAAAATGATGAACAGTGCTCAAACATCTGCTTGCCATCTCAGCTATCTAGTATCACAGCATTCATTCACCTATAATCTTCAAGAATATTTGATTAATTTAACATTGTTAATGTGTAGTGATGCTGCTGACTTTTTGGCCTATGCATCTATACCTTCTGGTCATACAAGCACAGAGCCCTGTTGATGAGATGATGGCACAGCTTTTATTTATTGTAAAATTTAGCCAACTCATTATAGGTGAATGAAACTCAAGTTGTCAGAGTATCAAGTACAATAAAAGCTTTATCTACTGTCCTGTCCTTCCTGCCAAATATGCACTGCAAACACACATTTCACTTTAGGAAAATACTTAAAAGTACTCTGAAGTGAAAACTATTCAAAGGTCTCCAGTTTCTGCCATAAGAGCATACAACAGCTAAGCAGTTAGAGATCAGACTGATCTTCAAGGTAACAGGATACTCTTTAAATCCCTTGAACTATGTCTCTTTTGTAAATAAAATTTCAGAATTGTCACAGAGGAGGAAGGAGAATTCTATAATGCCTTTGGATCTTAAGTTTTAAAACGTGAATCCATTTTATATTCAGTCATTAAAAATGTGAGTGCTTAAACCCTGGTCTATGAACTTTACTTGCTGGGATTGTATTGCTACTGAACACTGCCAATAATACTGCTTAAATAGTAGTCTTCTTTGTTCTCTTTCCTCCTCCCCCTACTTTTGTTATACCAAGGTCCTTCCTTTGTGACTTAAAAATTCTACACAAACACCATTTTTATGCAGCTTTCACATTTAGATGGCCCCAGGGCTGGTCTCTCAGCAACAGTGCAATTCTCTTGTCTAATTCTTTGTACAACTGAAAGTAGTTGTGTGTAGGAGCTTTATATACTGAATACATACTTTATATACTTATATATTTAAGTTTATCCTATTTGACAGTAGATGATATGCTTTTCAAATGCAGAAAACATATCTAGTCCCTTCACAGCTCTCTACAATGTATATTATACTGCTCTGGTATCATATTGTCCCTTTGATTAGAAATAGAAAATCAGTCTACAAAGAACTGATATATTGAAGAATCTTCTAGCTACATATAGTTACAAACTAAGGTAGGGTGTAATATGCAAAGTAAGAATGCTAATTTTTATTGAGCACAGTGTAATAAGCAGTAATTAATATATGTTTATTTTTAAATTCTCCATATGTATATGTATGGTGTGGGTAGGTGTGTATGGCAGTCTTGAAGCTGAGCGCCTGTATAGTGCCTTGAATATAGATGCTAGATACCATCAGACTTCTGTCTCCTAGACTCCTTCCTTCTCTTAAAGTGTCCTTGCCCTGACTTTGTGGTAGCAGAACAACCAATTTACTCAGACTGACTCACTGAATTGAGGGGGTAATAAAGCTGGCCTTCCAGGGTTCTAGTCACTGGACTCAGGAGGTCATTTGCTTTTCCAATAGATAACACCTTGATGTTTGGTATTGCCTTGAGGGGTTTCTTTTTGGGGAATTCCAGGTCCAGGAACGTAACTACCATCTATATATGGCTCCCAGACAGACTGAAGTCTATTTAGCTATCATAAAAACTCTCTGAAGAACATGATATTGCTGACCAATGAAGGGAAGACCACAAGCATCATTGAGCAACCAGGAACTGGACATGTGCTGACCATGCACTTCTCATTGCAACTTCAACTCATAAGGACCTTCACCTTTAGCCTCTTGGAAACCCCCAGAATTGATAGCTGCCTGGCTCCTTGCTCTGCACTTTGCCATAAGCATCTCCTTTCTCATGCTACCTTGATGTCAGTGATTGGCTTTCTGTGTGTGAGACCAGTGGACCCACTTATGGCAAATCTATAGCAATACCTTCAACCAGTTTGGGGAATTGCTTTATATCAGGTTTAATTATTCTAATTTTTAAAAAGATTTATTTATTTATTTTAAAGTCAGAGTTACAGAGAGAGAGGAGAGGCAGAGGGAGAGACATAGAGAAAGGTCTTCCTTCCATTGGTTCATGCTCCAAATGGCTGCAATGGCTGGAGCTGAGCCGATCCGAAGCCAGCAGCCAGGAGCTTCTTCCGGGTCTCCCATGTGGGTGCAGGGGCCCAAGGACTTGGGCCATCCTCTACTGCCTTCCCAGGCCATAGCAGAGAGCTGGATGGGAAGAGGAGCAGCTGGGTCTCGAACCAGTGCCCATATGGGATGCCAGGAGCTTCAGGCCAGGGCGTTAACCCGCTGTGCCACAGCGCTGGTCCCTAATTCTAATTTTTATAGATAGAAATAAACAAGTTCAGAAATTAATAAACTTGTCCAAAGTCACACAAGTAATACTTGGAAAGAGAAAATTTAATCACATAGGAGTGTGTGCCTGTATAGTCAGTGCTCTAGTCAACAATTGCCTTTCTAGGATCTGACTGTGCATAGCGGGTTAAGCTGCCACCTCTATCGCCGGCATTCCATATGGGTACAGGTTCTAATGCTTCCTGCTATGCTTCTGGCTCAGCTCCCGGCTAATGGCCTGGGAAAGGCAGCAGAGGATGGCTCAAGTACTCGGACCCCTGACACCCATATGGG
The DNA here is from genome assembly GCF_964237555.1 of Oryctolagus cuniculus. NCBI lineage: Eukaryota > Metazoa > Chordata > Mammalia > Lagomorpha > Leporidae > Oryctolagus > Oryctolagus cuniculus. The sequence continues at coordinate 66,954,919 of NC_091435.1, read as the reverse complement.
AGAACTGGATGAAGCTTTTGGCTCCTGGCTTTGGCCTGGCCCAGCACTGGCCATTGTGGCCATTCGGGGAGTGAACCGGAAGATGGAAGCTCTCTCTCTCTCTTTTTCTCTGTCTCTCCTTCTGCCTTTCAAATAAATAAAATAAATCTTTAAAATAAAAGACAAAACAAAACAAAACAAAACTTGCTCTCTATATAGACTCACTAATGACTATTTTCATGGGCAAATGGGACTCCTGTCCAATAAACCACTCACTGACCATCCTCAAGATAAGATCTTGGCATGGGATGGTGTTATGCTGTAGCAGGTTGAGCCACTCTTTGTGATGCCAGCGTTCCAAGTCAGAGTGCTTTTTCAAGTCTCAGCTGCTCAGCTTCCTGATAATGTACATGGTAAGGCAGTTGATGATGGCCCAAGTCACTGGGCCCCTATCAACCATATGGGAGACTTGTATGGAATTCCTGGTTTCTGGCCCCAGCCCTAGCTGTGTGGCCCTTTGGGGGAGCGAACCATTGAATGGGCAATATCTCCTTGTCTCTCTGTCATTCTGCCTTTCAAATAAATAAATAAACCTTTTAAAGAAAAGATCTTGGCATCCTTGTTTAAGTGTTGGTTTTGTAAAGGCCTCATGTCAGGATACTAATTATGGGGTATTGTCCCATTGGTCTTATTATCAAGAGTTTATGGGAGAAAATGTCCACCTGGGTTTAGAAATTTTTGCCAACTATCTAAAGAGATTATTGTATTGGATCTTTGAAAATAAATGTATTAATTGACAATAACAAATACTGATTCACTAAGTAATTATCATGGACTCACATACAACATTCTATAACTAGAATGGAAAAAATGTGATTTAAAGTAAGAGCCAATTATAGAAGCTTTTGCATGCAAGGGAAGCTGCAATATTCATTTTGGAGAGACAGCCTTTGTTATGGAAATGGTCTAAAACAGGAATTTGCAAACACCTGGGAAACTAAAAATCCTGATGTCTGGGCTTGGGAACCAGATATCAGTAGTGTTTAAAGATCCTCACAGTGGAGCAAGTTTGGAAACAACTGCTCTGGAATCTTGCCTTTTTTTTTTTTTTTTTTTTTTTTATTTGACAGATAGAGTCAGACAGTGAGAGAAAGAGAGACAGAGAGAAAGGTCTTCCTTCCATTGGTTCACCCCCGAAATGGCCGCTTCAACCAGAACTACTCTGATCAGAAGTCAGGAGCCAGGTGCTTCCTCCTGGTCTCCCACATGGGTGCAGGGGCCCAAGCACTTGGGCCATCCTCCACTGCCCTCCCGGGCCACAGCAGAGAGCTGGACTGGAAGAGGAGCAGCCGGAACTAGAACCCGGCACCCATATGGGATTTCGGCGCTGCAGGTGGAGGATTAACCAAGTGAGCCACAGCGCCAGCCCTGAATCTTGCTTTTTAAACTGTGGACTGAATACTTGTTAGAAATGCAAACTTAAGGTCCACCTCAGGTCTACTGATTCAGAATTTGCATTTTAACAAGATTCTTAGGTGATTCTTAATGTATGTTAAAGCTTAAGAAGCTAAAGCGATGGCTCACCTGTTGAACTTTTAAGACATAGTGCTGTCTGGCCCTTGTTCATAGAAACTGGAATTCATCTGGCCTAGGGTGGGGCCTGGACTTTGGTAAGATGTGTGATTCCAAAGTAGACTCATGACTGTGAAATGGAAGGAAGAGCTGAGTGCTAAATAACTTTTCATAAAAAAGATCTAGAGTTTTTTTTAGGTAGCCTGGGAAACAGGTGTTGAAGGCACTAGAAAAGGAGAAATTTAGGATGTCTATGGTGGGTGATGTAGCAATATGTTAGGAAGCTGGACTTTGAGAGGCAGTGTTTCCCAGTGAGAGATTTCCATGAGAGCAGAGCGTGATGGAGAAGGACTGTAGAGGTTGGTCAGGAGGACCTTTAAAGCACAGGTGTACAAGAATAGATTTTAGGTGGTTGTGGTACCGTCTTGAAACGGAGTGAGAGGTGGCCATGAGAGCACTTGACTCCAGAAATTCTCAGATTTCTTGTGAAAAATATCAAAATCCTTATAAGATTGTGAAGGCTAGAGGCTTGAGCTATTTCAAATATAACCAAAGAGAGAATAATCCTAGACAGCTGGAAGACTTAGGTTGGAGACATATTGTAATTAGTCATTTGGGAAACAAGCATCTCATAGAAGGATAAATCATCCTTTGAACTTCAGGACTGAGTAGTGCTTCGTTCTGGCTCTTTTGGTACCCAGGTTTCTCTTTGCCCCTTGTGCTGCCTTCTTCTGGTTTCATGTAGTCCTTCTAGTTGGAGGAGCTTTCAGATTCTAGTCCAGTTATTAGGCCATTATATCTTTTCTTATAATAGACAACACATTTAATACTCCTCTTTGTCCCTGGCTCTTTGTCCTTATATACAGACACTGCTAAGCAATAACAGAACTTTTCTGGCTGCTGAGTGAAGGATACCTTCCTTTTTAAAAAGGAGACAACAAAACAAAACAAAACAAAACAAACAAAACAAAACAAAACAAAGCCAAATGACAAACCCTGAAATCCTTCTACAGCAGAAGGGTCATTTTTCTATACCTACTGATTTGAGAGGGAAGTGAAAGAACGTCCCTTTAGGTATCCAAGTGATTTTCATTAAGCTTAGATATACATTCACATTCTGAGCGGCTGTATCTTGTAACACACTCTTAAACCAAAGAAAACATTAGGAGTAGTAGCAAGAGCTTAAATTATTGAGCAGTGGATTTTCAAGGGGGAAAAGCTTTACTTTTTTTTTTCTTCCCATCTAACTGCTCTCGTTCCCTCTGAATGAAGGAAAGGAAGATAGAAATAGGAGTTGATGAAAATTTGTTTTAAGGAATGATGTATTATCCTAAAAATGTTATTTTTGTGTATATCCTGTCCTGAACCTCATAACAGAGGAGGGATTCTTTGAAGCTTTTCTGCAACTCAGAAATGGCAACGTGAGAAATGGGAAAATGATGAAGGCTGAGTATGGACAGTGCGAACAAGGGTGAGTGCAAGAGGGTGACACTGCAGGATCTGTATCGCTGTAACAATCAGATACTATGTAATTTTCACTATCCAAAATTTAGTTGAAAATATCTCAGAAAAAGAATACAGCCAGCCCATGACTAAGCCTATACATTTTGCTACTTAGCAGAGAGTAGAGCCATATTTTTCCTTTTTTGAGTCAATACTCCATAAAATGACAAAAAGTAATTTTCCTCCTGTCAATCTTTAGTTCATGTTAGGTGACAACCAGGAAGTGAGCAAATGGGTATCTGGAAGCCAGCCTGGGGATAAAGTAAGAAACTGTTTAGAAAACTGGAGCAGCCAACGATATGAAGTCATTTAGTATGGTGGCTCTCCTCTGTGCTATTGGAATTGCCACATAAAGGAAGAGGTGCCTAAAATTGGCTGTTAGAATGGACTGGCAGGTGGGAGGAATTCAGTCTGAAAACTGCCTATCTCAATGGCTTTGAGCATCTAAAACATGATGTTCATGATTAGGACTCTGTTACTAAGAAGGAATTAAATACTATTCTGTATGTTTATTTGATCACAGAAGGGTATTATACTTCTCAGGGCAATTTTCCACAGCATTGTTTGGTGCTGTGATTTAAGGGGATAAACTTTCACTGTATTAGAAATGTGCTTACTTGCAAGACTCACCCTCCATCTTCTTGGTGTACTACCTTAGATTACTAAGGTGTCACAATATAAACATTTCATCAACTCTTAGTTATTAAGTAGCATGTTTCTCCCTCATCTACTCTGCTGCTTACCTCAGTTCTTTTAAGGATGTGTTAATATCACCCTCACAAGTTAAATTACATTTATTTGGTTGCTCATGAAAGTATATGAGTGTGGACTTCTCCCTGCATTTCCCTTAGTCATAACCTAGCTCACTTTCCTCTCCCCACACATTTTTTTAAAACCCAACAAAATATAATTTGTTAGGGATGTTTCTTCTACCCCTTCTCTTGCCTCTGCTCTGTTTCTCATCTCCTATATTGGAACTAACACCTAGGCAATTTGTTTCTTGGTCACTGTCATTGCTCGCCTCCAATTTTAGCTCTTCAAATGCTATCACGCTTCTTTCCCAACACATGTGCTACTAATTCTGCCATTTGACATGTTTACTCCTCACATTTATACAAAACACATTTAAACTTTCACTTTTCGTTTTCATCTGCATTTCATTCCTGTTAGGGAAAAACATCACACAAGAGAAGCATCTGCCAGAGGCTCCAATTCTTGTTTCATTGTACTTATTTTTTTCTTTTCTTTTTAACTCACTTAGTAATGAGAGGAACTATATCATGATTTTGTAGTATTTGGCTCTTAACTGTTTCAAGCAAGGTTTAGGTTTAATCTTAATACATTTATACCTACATAAATATATTTTTGGAGCAGTTTTTCTACATGCATGTGTATGTCACTTGTGTGGATGCACATGGTCACATATATCATGTATTTTTATAATCAGGTTAAATGAGTGGTAACTTAACTGTCAAGCCTTTAGGTAGGAAGTAAATCCATCTCTTATTTAGCACAAAAGCACCAACAGCTGTGTAGCAGTTGCTTTCAGATAAATAATCAGTTGTTCCCTTGCTTCCAGTTCTGCTAGTGAAATTTCTGCCATGGACCAGAAAAATCCAAAGCCATAGTTTACCCTTTCAGTACTTCCAAACTGTAGCCAGACTGTAGGTTTTATCTTAAGTATGCAGTAGTTTCTCTTTCATTTAATTGTATTTATAGAATAACTTATTGGTCCCTATTTCACCTTCAGAATTCACTCAAATATATTTTAAGTAAATGCAAATAATGCTGGATAGCTCAGTACAGGCATGGAAGTGATAATTTATAATTTTCATTACTTTGTGACCCTCAGCTACTTTTTGCCTTATTTCTGGGAAGATGGAGCTAGTGGACTGATAGTGGGTATTGACATGACATATAATGGAAAATAGTCAAAAATATTATGTTCTTAAATCATAGAATCCCACTCTTCTCTAACAGTCAGTGCAATTTACTCAGACAATCTGGGTTTTGTGTTCAGGGCTCCCTCTGTGTTTTGGAGGATACCTAAACATTGCTCTGTATGTCATTTATTTTCCCATTTAGAAGTATCCTTATCCATTGATTCTATCTGCCATTAATCTCATCACATGTAATCTCAGGAAGTTCAATTCTTTGGGCTCCTATAACTCATTGACAAAAAATTATACAAATTTATTGGTTTTCTTTGTACTTGGTTTCAGTTCATTTGTTTTTCTTCTTTCTTTCTTTCTTTTTTTTTTTTTTAATTTATTTGACAGGTAGAGTTATAGACAGTGAGAGAGAGAGAGACAGAGAGAAAGGTCTTCCCTCCATTGGTTCACTCCCCAAATGGCTGCCATGGCCGGAGCTACGCCGATCCGAAGCCAGGAGCTAGGTGCTTCCTCCTGTCTCCCATGTGGGTACAGGGGCCCAAGCACTTGGGCCATCCTCCATTGCCCTCCCGGGCCACAGCAGAGAGCTGGACTGGAAGAGGAGCAACCAGGACTAGAACCCAGAGCCCATATGGGATGCTGGCGCTGCAGGTGGAGGATTAACCAAGTGAGCCACGGCGCCAGCCTCTTATTTGTCTTTCAGTGTGACTCAGTTTCTCTTTCCCAGCTCTGCAAATAGAGCTCCGGATAACCAATTGGATAAAAGTTTTGTGTCCTACTCTCTCTCTTTCATAGGATATGAAAAACTCTCTTGCTTGCTAAATATAAACTGTTAATAATAAACTGTATTACAGGTATCTCTTATACCCGCATATTGATTTAGAGGAAAAGTGACTTTTTTGGAACTGTAGGCACAATATGATCTAGAATTTTAGAAAATTTTAAGATTTCACAGCAATGGTATGAATAGGGCTAGGGAACACCTTGGCTAGAAGGATTTAAAAGGTGTCCAATAGTACATATGAGATTCTTCAGGAAATCTTTTTATTTTAGTTCACAATTCCTATCAATCATGATAATGTGTCCGTAAGTTTCAGTTGGCATAAAATACATCAGTTAATCAACAACTTCTGAAAATAAACAAAGCTGAGCCACAGAGAATGGTTGCGTCAGCCAGACTGTTTCTCGAAAGTGGTTTTAGGGAAAAAAAAACAAACAAACTAGAAAGAAAACTAAAGATCACCCTGTATTGGATGGAAAACTGCCTTCCAGTTACTCCCAGAATGCAGTGACATTAAATACTTGCCCGTAATTAGCTGGTGAGATTATATACCTTGATGCTTCACAGTTTGTCCTGAAAACACACACACACACACTCTCTCTCCTTCCAACCCTCCCTCCCTTCCTCACCTCTCCCTCTTCCTCCCCCTCTCCCTCTCTCCTCTCCCTAACTCCCATTGCTCCTTCTGTTTTTTCCCCTCTCCATTCCTCTTTCCTCCTCCCTCTCCCTCTTTCTGTATTTTCAAAAGGTAGCAAAAGGAAACAAGAACCGTAAACAGTACTTAAATAAAAAGATGTCAATTTCACTCACATACCGTAAATTCTAAAATAATAACATCATTAAAACTATAGTAGCATATCATTCTTAACAATGTATATGACTATGATATAAAATAAAGTTTGGCAAAACTATATTCTTGCTGAACTATGGTTTTTCTACTTTTTACTTGTTGAACTCCTTATTTAGGAGAGCATAAATACTTTGTAGTGTAAATTAAAAATATGTTATTTCAAAAACTAAAAAATTAAAAATAAAGAAATACAATGAAGAAGAGGAATCAAGGAAAACACATCATACAATTACAGGAACAGTGTAACATACACCCGTGTACCTACCTGAAATTTAAAAATCTAACCCTTTTCACATTTTGCTTTGGACTTAAAGCATAGCTAGAGTAGCTCTTCTTTATTTACTTAGTCCCAATCTTCTTTTTACTTCCCTCATAGAGAACCAATTTATGAGCTTGATGTGTTTTTAAAATATTACTTATAAATGTATCCCTCAAACAACATATGCTTTTGTTTTGATGTGTAAAATTTATATGAATGATAATCCCATGTACTTTACCTAACAAATTGTATTTTTACTTTCTACCCTTATACTTTGCACCTATCACCCACAATTGGGTCACTTTCCAGAAGGGGACCCATCACATACTTCGACAAGCGATTGGACACATCATGCTCATGTACTGATCCTCCTTAGTGGGTGCGGTCTTGCTGCTCTTTCATTTTGGTTACTTTTTTTCCTTCTTCATCTTTGTCCTGTTTTATTACTTCTAAGATGCACACACAGCCATCTGAACTGTGCATGAGAAAGGACAGCATAGCAAACCCTACCTGTCCTCTTGTGGATAAACCTTCCTAGTGATAGGTTAGAGTGTTCTGATCTTCACTTTGCGGTGCTGGGATTGACCAATGAATGATGTTGTGGCTCCCACAGTTTTAATTTACCTCCTTTCTCTGGTGGTAGAAGGAACTTGAATTTTTTACTATTCCTTATACAAGTTTACAAAGGATTTGACATTTAAAGAGATCTCAGGATCCACTTTTCCTAAATAGTGTGGTTACTAGGTCTTAGAATTTCTCCAGAGAATGGTAAAAATATTCTCTTTGCTGTATTTACCTCCTGGTGTAATTTCCCATTCTGCTTACTGAACTCCCACTCAGATCAAAGAGCCATATGTATGGACTCCTTGCCTTACTGGCCAACCCCTGCCCTCTCCTGGGTTACCTGATGCTTTTGCCATGTGGCTTTTTTCTTTTTAACTACATGTTCCTACCCTCAGCTAAGGCTGACACCTACTCCTGTTTCTCTGCTCAGATTTGATTTACTTCTTCTTGTAAGAGAACCAGTGAGCACACTGATACTTAAGACAAATTTTAAGCCTCTTCTGATGAGTTTGAGCTATATGAGCATTCTGTTCTTAATTTTCACAAACCTTTTATGGTACTCAAGGGGTGCTGAAGAGAGGAGACAGGGAGGCGAGGTCTCCTTTCCCCAATCTGTTCTGTATAGTTAGCCCGTGGTTGAATCACACTTCCGACTGCACAAGTGGATTTAACCTCTTTGAGGAGGAGGCGCATGGTAATGTCCACTCAGTGTTCTTGAGTGAAGTGGGCCCCCTCAAGGAACTCGGTACTCCAGGAATATTGAGCTCTTTTTAGTTTCTTTCCTTTCTTTCTTTCCCTTCCTCCCTTCCTCCCTTCCTTCCTTCCTTCCTTCCTTCCTTCCTTCCTTCCTTCCCTCTTTTTGACAGGTAGAGTTATAGACAGTGAGAGAGAGAGAGAGACAGAAAAGTCTTCCTTCTGTTGGTTCACTCCCTAAATGGCCACCACGGCCAGTACTGTGCCGATCCGAAGCCAGGAGCCAGGTGCTTCCTCCTGGTCTCCCATGCGGGTGCAGGGGCCCAAGCACTTGGGTCATCTTCCACCGCCCTCCCGGGCCACAGCAGAGAGCTGGACTGGAAGAGGAGCAACTGGGACTAGAACCCAGTGCCCATATGGGATGCTGGCGCTGCAGGTGGAGGATTAACCAAGTGAGCTATGGCGCCGGCCCCCTCTTTTTAGTTTCTTAACTATAATGTGTGTATTAGGGATACTTGGAACATTGTTAATAAACCTTTTCTCCATGCTAACTTTTATCCCATTTCACCCCAATTGTTCATTCAGATGATTCATCCTCAGGTATTTTATGTCTCATCTTACACAGTACTTTCTCAAAAAAAAAAAAACCAAAAAAACAAAAAAAACCCTTTCCTAATATTCCAAGTCAGAGATGAGTCTCCTTATCACTCAGCACATGTCTTCTCCCCTGACTTACTTGTGTGGCTCCCCAATTAGATTTGCTCAAACTCTGTGTCTGTCATGTTCAGACTGTACCTTCAATGCTTGGCACAGAATCTGTGCATAGCAAATAAGCCTGCAGATGAGCCAGCATTTTTAAGTTGAGGTAACTCTTATTTTACTCTCTCCAACAATCTTGTGAAAGCATTTACCTTTTTCTTGCTTTCCCCCTTTTTCTTTTCCTAGACACTTTTCTTCAGCAAATTCCAGAGGGAGGAAAGCTGTTTTGCACTTAACCTGTTTATGAGTTAATGCATTGCACATCTGCCCTCTTTAATGAAGGGAGGAAAACATCTTTACACATTATTAATTACTTAGGTTCACTTGTAAAACTTTGAGTTTAATGAGTATTAAACTTACCTTGCTAAAATCCTCATCTTAAGGGATATGATGTACCTTAAGCAGAATCTGTATTTCAGCTAACAAAACAAAACAAAACAAAACCTTGAATCTTGCTGCTGATAACACCTTTACCAATGTCTCCTATGTATAATTTATAGCATTTTTATCTTAGGATTTCACTTGGTTTTTACCAACACTAATTAACCAATATAAGCATGATCCCATGTGGGGAGGTACATGAGGCGTTCATAGCTCTTTTGTCACTGTGAACTAAGAAGCCCATAGATTCTTATTCATCGGTAAGAAAGTACACCTAAAATTTTTATTGGTTAAGGCATTTCTTTATCCAGGAAACTTTTGTGTCCTTTGGTAGTTGCCCATGCTTATGTAAACTTTAAACTATCCATGGAATAATTACTTAAAAACCTTTGAAAATTTGATCCCCTAGTGTGTAACCAAGTCAAATAACCTCTACGAAAAGTGAGTTGTTATTTATTTTTTGCCATCCCTTTCTGTATGGTCCTTTGTATATAAGAGGAATATAATCTGGGAAATGACAGCAAACAAGTGAAGAAAAATGGCCCTGAAATGTACCAAGTGGCGGTATACTGACTCATTGCATTTACACTCAGATTATGGCTTATATTAATATCAATTCAAGCTGCTAAAAATTACTCCCACTGGCAGCTGTGTAACATTGCCTTTTTCCTCCACGCATTTCCTTGTAACAAGTGAAATCTTGGAGTAATTTCTTTGAATAGTTGTAGAAGATAAAATGAAGATTAAGTGCGAATTTCCAAATCAGGAAATTTCACTTCAGTGTGAGGCCTATTTACTGATGAGGAGCTACTGGGAGCTGAGGTTCCACTTTCTTTGAGAGCTTGCTCCTTTCCAATATTCTGACCTTGGTTTTAGCAGACCAGTCTCCTTACCATGTGATGGGAATAGGTGACATAACTTAGTATGGAACAAAATGTGGGTCTGGACTCAGACTGTCTTTGCTGAGATATCCTCTCCAGTGTCTTCTATTTGTGTTAATTAGCAATTTTTTTTTAAAAAAAGATTTATTTTTGAAAGAGTTGCAATTCCACCTGCCAATATTCACTCTCCAAATGGTTGCAGCAGCTGTGGCTGGGCCAGGCCAAAGCCAGGAGCCAGGAGCATCATTGGGGTCTCCCATATGGTTGTAGGGGTCCAAGGACTTCTGCTGCTTTTCCAGGTGCATTAATAGGGAGTTGAGGTCGGTGCCACGGCTCAATAGGCTAATCCTCCGCCTGTGGCGCCGGCACACTGGGTTCTAGTCCCGGTCAGGGCGCCGGATTCTGTCCTGGTCACTCTTCTTCCTGTCCAGCTCTCTGCTGTGGCCCGGGAGAGCAGTGGAGGATGACCCAGGTCCTTGGGCCCTGCACCCACATGGGATACCAGGAAAAGCACCTGGCTCCTGGCTTTGGATCAGCGCAGTGTGCAGCCGCAGTGCACTGGCCACAGCGGCCATTGGGGGTGAACCAATGGCAAAGGAAGACCTTTCTCTCTCTCTCTTTCACTGTCCACTCTGCCTGTCAAAAAAAAAAAAAAAAAAAAAAAAAAAAAAAAAAAAAAAAGAAGAAGAAGAAGAAGAAGAAGGAAAAGAAAAAACCAGGGAGTAAATAGGAGGTGGAGCAGCTGGGACTCAAACTGGTGCCCATATGGGATGCTGGTGTCCCAGGTTGCCACAATGTCAGCCCCTATTCTAACTATTTACTTACCACCTAGGCTTGCTGTGAGGATCCAATTAGACCATGTAAATAATGTGTTTGGTACTCTGCCTAACACAGTAGGTTGAGTAGTTACTCCGACAATGTTAGTTCCTTCCTCCTTCCTTTGTTCCTCTATATCGTCTCCCTCTAGCGGTATTCTGTTCAAAGATCAGTACTTATAACACTTAACCTGTAAATTTCCTTATGATTCCAGCCCTTACTAATTGGCTTCCTGCTTTAGGATACTCTTACTTTTAGTTGGGGTAACCAGTTTGTTGTTCTATTTTTCTAGTTAGATTTGTAAATAAGCATATTCTGAATACTTAACAAAAAATGTCTCTGTGATATCTTATTTTTATGCGGTTACTATGGTATCTAACATTTTGTGTGGTAACCTTGGGGATCCATTAACTATATAATTGATTATCATTATCTAGGACCCAGCCAGGTTTATAAGATGTCTAAAAGGCTAATCTCTAATAAGACAAACACAGTGGTTTAACCAGTTTGAGGTTTCAAGCTTCTAGATAATTAGACAGCCATTCTTTCATTCTGTGAGATGACCTAGTTTTTAAGATAAACTCAGCTAGTTAATTTTTTCACATTTTGTCCTGCAAAAATCCAAATAACCCCCAAATTCCTTATTCTGTTTTAGTATTTGAATGTCGGTAACTTTGGATAGCTAAGCAGTTATTGTTCAGTCCTTGATTCTATCCCTCAGCTTTTCTGTGGTGGGTTTCATTTTGATGGCATGAGAAACAAGATTTAGGAAAGTTAACCAGTAACATTCCTGCCAAATGATCAAATGCATTGAGGGGTATAACATAGTAATGTTTGAGAGTGCCTTATTAATATAAATTGAAAGTATGAAATTCTGGGGACCGGCGCTGTGGCACAGTAGGTTAATCCTCCGCCTGTGGCGCCCGCATCCCATATGGGTGCTGGTTCTAGTCCTGGCTGCTCCACTTCCAGTCCAGCTCTCTGCTATGGCCTGGGAAAACAGTAGAGATAGCCCTAGTTCTTGGGCCCCTGCACCCATATACGAGAACAGGAAGAAGTGCCTGGCTCCTGGCTTCGGATTGGTGCAGCTCCGGCTGTTGCGGCCATTTGGAGAGTAAACCAACGGAAGGAAGACCTTTCTCTCTGTCTCTCCCTGTCACTGTCTGTAACTCTAACTCTCAAATAAAAATAAATAAAATATTCTTTAAAAAAAGTATGAAATTCTAACTTAAAGGTAGCTAAATCTAAGTTCATGAAAAAATTCACAGCAACCTTGGTTTCAATTACGATATAAACAGAAATCCCAATGTATAAATAATTTATTTCTTTAAATTAGCGAGTGTCACTCTAAAAATTATAATCCATCATTAAATACTGAAATCCCTGCTATGCCTCAGTCTAGAGCGCGTTTCAGGGGCTGGCATTGTAGGGTAGCTGTTTGATGCCAGCATCCCATGTTGGAGTGTCTGAGTCCTGGCTGCTTTGTTTCCAATCCAGGTGCCCATTAATGCACCTGGGAAGACAGAAGATAGTCCAGGTGCTCAGGCCCCTGCCAGCCATGTAGAATATCCACACGAAGTTCCTGGCTTCTGGCTTTGACCTGGTCTAGCCCTGGCTGTTGCAGCCATTTGGAGAGTGAAGCAGATGGAAGATCTGTTTCCCTCTGTCTCTCCTTCTCTTTCTGTTGTTCTACCTTTCGCATAAATAAATACATACTTCTAAAAATATTTTGTTAAAATCTACAAAAAAAAAAAAAGCCTACATGGAGTTTCCCATTCAAGAAATAACTCAGGGGTGGGTGTTTGGTGTAGTGGTTAAGATGAGACTGGGGATACCCACATTCCACTCTAGATTGCCTTGGTTTGAGTTTCAGCTCTGCTCCTAATTCCAGCCTCTTGCTAAGGAACACTCTGGAAGGCATCAGGTGATGGCTCATATATTTGGGTCCCTGCCACCAATGTGGAAAACCTTGATTAAGTTTCCAGCTCCTAGCTTCAGTCTGGCCCCAGCCTTAGCTGTTGCAGGCAGATGGAGAGTATGAGCCACTGGAAGGGAGATCTTTTTCCCTCCTTGTGTCTCTCTGCCTTTTAAATAAAATAAATTTGAAAAAACCAACTCAAATGCAAAATAATAGCTATAATTCAAGAATTTAATATTGTGATTTTTTTCGCCTTTAGGACTAAGGTGATCATGCTTTACAGTTTTTTTTTTTTTTAAGATTTATTTTTTATTTGAAAGACAGAGTTTCAGAGAGAGGAGGACAGAGAGAGAGAGAGAGAGAGAGGGAAAGAGATTGATCTTCCATCCACTGGTCCACTTTCCAAATGGCTACGATGGCTAGAGCTGGGCCAGGCTGAAGCTGGAAGCCTGGAGCTTCTTCTGGGACTCCCACATGGATGCAGGGGCCCAAGCACTTGGGCCATCTTCTGTTGCTTTCCCAGGCAGATTAGCAGGGAACTGGATTGGAAGTGGAACAGCCAGGTCTCGAACAGGCACCCATATGGGATGCCAGCATAGCAGGCAAGGGGGAGGCTTGACCTGCCATGCCATAACACTGGCCCCACATGATGGTTTTTTTAAGGACTGTGTTGACATATATGTGTTGTCATGACTTATTAATTAATCAATTTTCTATCTACTTGGGAGTAGAGAGAGAGAAAGAGAGACAAAAGGAGGAAAAAGAGAGAGAGAGAGCGAGAGAGCGGCGAGCGCAAGCTTCCATCTGCTGAATTACTCCTCAGATGCCTATGATGACTGAGACTGGGCCAGGGCCAAAGCTCAGATCTGAGGTTAAAATCCAGGTCTCCAACTTGGGTTCCTGGAGTCCAATACTTGAGCTATCAATGCTGCCTGCCAACATCTGCATTGGTGGGAAGCTGGATTCAGGAGCCAGAGCCAGGAAGTGAACCTAGACTCTCTGATGTGGAATGCAGATATCTTTACTGGTAGGATAAACACTCACTCCCTGACCTAATTATTAATTGTACTCACCTTCACTATCAAAAGTAACTGAGTTTGGACAACAACTTTTTTTTTTTTTTTAATCCTTTTTAGAGTCCTAATTGTAATCCTACTTGTTTCCTGTGTATATGGCATTTTGTGTCCTGGCACCTATCTCTCCAGATTGGTATTTGGAGCCTCTGACAAAGTGGATTTTTGATCCATGTTAAAGATTTTCCTGTTGTTTGTTGAATTGTGTCTGCCAAAAAGATATGCTGATGTCTTAATCCCTGGTACCTGTGAATGTGACCTTATTTGGAAATCAGATCTTTGCAGATATAATCAAATAAAGATAAGATCATACTGGATTGGAGTATGTCCTAAATTCAATGACTGTTGCCTTTTTAAGAGAAAGATTTGAAGACACAGAGGAGACACAGGGAGAGAGACTATGTGAAGGCTGAGGCAGAGAATGGAGTTTGTTACTAAAGGCAAGGAATGTGAAGGATTGCTGACTACCACCAGAAACTAAAAGAAGTGAAGAAGGATTTCTCCCTGGAGCTGTCAGACAGGGTATGTAGTCCTGCCAACATCCCGACTTCAGACTTTTCATCACCAAAGCTGTGAGTGAATAAATTTCTGTTGTCTTAAGCTGCTATATTGAGGTAATTTGTTACCAAAGCCCTGGGAAACACATATCCTCAATTTACCTGTTCTGTAAGATGACTGAGGAGTTCTTTGAAACTCAAAAAGTGAAATTTGTATACATCATATAATCCACATCTTAAAATAGAGCATCCCAAATGTGTACTTGAAAGGAGGTGACAATCCGTCCTCATCTTCGCCTGTCTTAGAAAGTCTCCCAGCTTGAATTCTGCATTTGACACAGAGTCAATATTTTAAATGACATGATCTAAAACATACTCTTCAAATTTGCTGAAAATCTTTGTAGCTTGTCTAATATAGTGTGGCAACCATAGATAAACTGACAAATTTTCAGAAATTCTTTAAAAATATTTAGATAGATTAGCACCGATATAAGTGTATTTAAACAGAGTATCCAATTGCTAATTTAAAAAATGTATATTTGTATTTTATACAGACATAGCTATTAACTATAGAATCTCCATATACCTATATCTCTATATTGTATTTATACTTCTATCTATACATGATATTTTCAGATAATTTCTATTCATCTATCAGCCTGAAATTTCTATCAACTGATTGACAAATCAAGAGATATTGATTAATATAGATGTAATGACCATTTATATATACAAGAAATCTTATTAATGAAAACTAAATCTATAGTTGAACGGCAGTTATTTACATTTGATAAATGTATTGCACCCTTTTGGAAACTGCCTTCACTCCATGACCAACTCTGTTCTCTGGGAACAGCATCTATGTGCTTTACTAAACTGGGTTAGGATTTAGGGAGAACATTCAAGTCTTGATGGCACTAATGGCAGGGCAATCAGGAAGGGGTGGATACTTCTAAAGTCCTGCAGGGGTTTGAGAAATGAGCCATCTGGGCCTCCAACTGAGGCCAATTGGACCCAGACAAGAGCTGCCAGCAGGAATGGTCTGGATTTGGAAGAGGGCCATCCCTGCCTGAGGAAGTGGGCTTGTCCTGGAGCAGAGAGTAAAGGATGTTGGTGTTTGGAGAAATGACTTGGAAGACAAGTTCTCTCAGAGGTCACAGTAGGGACAGACATATTACAATTATTAACACTGACTGAAGGCAAGCAGCATGATGAGTACTCTTGAGAACGTAGAAGCATTCTTGATTTCTGTCCAGGAAATCATTTATTATCAAAGATTTTAAATCTTTGATGTCCTTGCTCTTTAAATTTTTGCTTTGCAGAAAGGTAGATTTATTTGAACCAATGAGACCACTTTCTTTTATCAGCTCTGTCCCAGACATTACGTTTCCATTGAGAAAGTCTTCTGGTACTGTTCTCACTTTTTTTTTTTTTTTTTGACAGGCAGAGTAGATAGTGAAAGAGAGAGACAGAGAGAAAGGTCTTCCTTTTGCCGTTGGTTCACCCTCCAATGGCCGCCACGGCTGGCACATCGCGCTGATCTGAAGGCAGGAGCCAGGTACTTCTCCTGGTCTCCCATGGGGTACAGAGCCCAAGGACTTGGGCCATCCTCCACTGCACTCCCTGGCCACAGCAGAGAGCTGGCCTGGAAGAGGGGCAACCGGGACAGAATCCGGCGCCCCGACCGGGACTAGAACCCGGTGTGCCGGCGCCGCTAGGTGGAGGATTAGCCTATTGAGCCGCGGCGCTGGCCTGTTCTCACTTCTTTATTCTCATTGCTTTGGTATCTACTTTAGAAGACAAAAACAATCTCCTGGCTCATCAATAACTTTTCTATTGGTAGCTACTAGATTCTGTGATTTACTAAAATTATAGCTCACGTTCATGCAATATCTAGTTCCTACATTTCTATAAGCACCCGTTAATTCCAGAGCAGGCAAAGAGGATGCCAAAAGAAATCTCATCCACTGTAGTTAATCTTGTGTTTTAAAATGAACTTGGTGGGTCTGGCACCGTGGCTCACTTGGTTAATTCTCTGCCTGCAGCATTGGCATCCCATAATGGGTGCTGGGTTCTAGTCCCGGTTGCTCCTCTTCCAGTCTAGCTCTCTGCGGTGGCCTGGGAAGGCATTGGAGAATGGCCCAAGTGCTTGGGCCCCTGCACCCATATGGGAGACCAGGAGGAAGCACCTGGCTCCTGGCTTCGGATTGGTGCAGCGCTGGCTGTATTCAACCATTTGGGGGAGGGAATGGACCAACGGAAGAAGACCTTTCTCTCTGTCTCTCTCTCTCACTGTCTATAACTCTACCTGTCAAATAAAAAAAAAATGAACTTGATGAAGTTTTGTTTAAATATGTGCTTTTCTTTAAAAAAAAGTTTTATTTATTTATTTGAAAGGCAGAGTTTTATACACACACACACACACACACACATATATAAAGAGAGAGAGAGAGAGGAAAAGGGAGAGAGAGAGAGAGAGGTCTTTATCCAGTGGTTCACTCCTCAGATGGCCACATGGCTGGGGCTGGGCCAGGCTGAAACCAGAAGCCAGGAACTCCATCCAGATTTCCCACTTGTGTGGCAGGGGCCCAAGCACTTAGGCCATTTGGGCCATCTTCCACTTCCCAGGAACACTAGAAGGGAGATGGATCAGAAGTGGAGCAGCCTTGGCCGGCGCCGCGACTCACTAGGCTAATTCTCTGCCTTGCGGTGCCGGCACACCGGGTTCTAGTCCCGGTCGGGGCGCCGGATTCTGTCCCGGTTGCCCCTCTTCCAGGCCAGCTCTCTGCTGTGGCCAGGGAGTGCAGTGGAGGATGGCCCAAGTCCTTGGGCCCTGTACCCCATGGGAGACCAGGATAAGTACCTGGCTCCTGCCATCGGATCAGCATGGTGCGCTGGCCGCAGCGAGCCCGCCGTGGCGGCCATTGGAGGGTGAACCAACGGCAAAGGAAGACCTTTCTCTCTGTCTCTGTCTCTCACTGTCTACTCTGCCTGTCAAAAAAAAAAAAAAAGTGGAGCAGCCTGTACTTGAACTGGTACATATATGGCCTTGCAGGTGCAGCTTACCTGGTGTGCCACAATGCTGGCCCCCAAATATGTGATTTTTTTTGATGACACAATTACTTTCTTCCAGTTTAATAGAGGTATAATTAACAAACAAAAATGTATATATATCTTTATATTCAAGGTGTTCAATATGTTGATTTTATGTCTATATACATTATGAAATGATTATCACTAATTTACACATCCATCACCACACGTAGTTCCCATTTGTGTGTGGGGGATGGGGTGGGGAGAATGAGGGTAATTAGATCTATTCTGTTAGCAAATTTCAAGTAAACCATTCAGTATAAGTAACTATAATCACCATGCTGTATGTTACATCACCAGAGCTCTTGTCTTATAACATACAATTTATACTCTTAATGACCAGTATCTTCTTACTTCCCCTGCTGCCCTGTCCCTGGAATCCACTATCCTACTCTCTGCTTCTGTGAGTTAAACCATTTTTAGGTTCCACATATAAATGGGATCATAAAGTCTCTGTCTGGCTTACTTTACTTCACATAATATCCTCTAGATTCATCCACCCTGTCTTAAATGGCTGGAATTGCTTCTTTTTATGGCTGAATAATATGTCTCTGTGTGTGTGTGTGTGTGTGTGTGTGCGCGCGTAGTATGTGTTTATCTTTTCATCCAATGGCAGACACTGAGGTTGTTTCTGTACCTTGGCTATTATAAATAATGCTGGTATGAACTTCATGCAGATACCTCTTCAGGATACTGATTTCACTTTGTTTATATATACACCCAGTTGGGGTTTCCTGAATTATGTGCTAGTTTTGTTTATAATTTCCTGATGAACTTATATATTGGTTGTGCCAGTATACATTCCCTCCAATGTATGAGTTCCCTCCTCACACACTTGCTATCTCTTATCTTTTTTTATAGTAGTCATTCTAGCTATTTCATTGTGGTCTTGATAAAACATGTGAGTGGTTTTAGTGTGGTTGTATCAAAGGTGATTCAAAGAATTATGATATTGATTTGATCTGACCTCTTGCAAAATGAGTCTATGGTATTAGCCACTTCTCTGTGCAGTACTATCAGGAAAAGCACAGTAGCCAATATAACCATGAGTACCGTGACAGAGAATCCAAAGCAAAATTCCTGCCAATGAATTTTTGTTCTTCAACTACCTGAACTATTTTATTCATATTTTCATTGAATTATTGATTTTGGCATTATGGGGATAATAATTAAGCAATGACTTATTGTTATCAGAAATATGCATGGGGCTGGCGCTGTGGTACAGCGGGTAAAGCCACTGCCTGCAGTGCCAGCATCTCATATGGGCCCTGGTTCAAATCCCGGCTGCTCCACTTCTGATTTGGCTCTCTCATGTGGCCTTGGAAAGCAGAAGATGGCCCAAGTCCTTGGGCCCCTGCACCTGTGTAGGGGACTTGGAAGAAGCTCCTGGCTCCTGGCTTCAGATCGGCACAGCTCCAGCCATTGCGGCCAGTTGGGGAGTGAACCAGTGGAATGAAAGACCTCTCTCTCTCTCTGCCTCTCCTTCTCTCTGTGTGTAACTCTGACATTCAAATAAATAAATACATAATTCTTTGGGAAAAAAAAGAAATATGCGTGAGACCTTGGATAGTTTATCTTCAAAATAGTTGTGTCTGGGCACCTCTGGAACTTTTTTTTTTTGACAGGCAGAGTTAGACAGTGAGAGAGAGAGAGAGAGAGAGAGAGAAAGGTCTTCCTTTTTTCCATTGGTTCACCCCTCAAATGGCTGCCACGGCCGGTGTGCTGCGCTGATCTGAAGGCAGGAGTCAGATGCTTCCTCCTGGTCTCCCATGTGGGTGCAGAGCCCAAGCACTTGGACCATCCTCCACTGCCCTCCCGGGCCACAGCAGAGAGCCGGACTGGAAGAGGAGCAACCAGGACAGAATCTGGCTCCCCAACTCGGACGAGAACCCAAGGTACTGGTGCCGCAGACTGAGGATTAGCCAAGTGAGCCACGGTGCTGGCCAACCTCTGGAACTTTTGATCTGTTTCTTCCCTGTGTTCCCAGGATACACACCAATTATGTGTAGTTTTTGCAAAACCATCTGAAATGAATTTGTTATATATCTCTGAAAAAAATACATTATTTGCAGGAATGCTCTGCTGTATGTCAAATACTTAGAAACCCCGTGATCTCAATACTACCCTAGTTTTTATCTCATTATTTTCCCCTCCAGAATGTAAAGCTTGTACTATGTGCATAATAACAAGCTTAATTGTCTCAATACATGTGGAGTTTGCAAATTTAAAACCACTGAATTCTGTGTTCCTGGCAGTCAAACTTGTCCATAACTATGCATACCAAAGCCATTTATTTATTTTAGATTTTTAATATTTTCCCCAGTTTAATCTCCTGACAGTAGCCGGGACAAACTAATACGGATTTTATCTTTCTGTTTCCTCTGTTGGATGTGATGCTTCAATAGTAAGAGGATCTAGAAGGAGGTTGGCTGTCGAGAGATGAACAAAGAGTCTTTATTACTCAGATAATGAATCAAAGGACAGCCCCTTTCTGGATAAGGTATAGTGGATTGATAAATGCTAAGATAGATGCAGCAAAGTAAAAAGTGGGGTGTCTAATAGTCTGCCACAGCTGTAAACATAACACAAAATACACCAGTAAAGGATTAACAAAGTAATAGAGGGTTAAATAGCATTGTAATAGACTATATTTCATTTGAGACTGTTTCTACTGGAACATATCACAAAGCTAAATTGGAAATAAAGGCTATTAAGTTCCAGTCAACCCATGAAATTATTACTGCAAACATTCATTATTTTTGGAAGCTGCCTATTGACAGCCCTTTGCTTGAAGAAAGAATTATATACCCAAGTCATAGTAGAACACAATCACTGAGTTTCAGAATATAAATGTATCACTGTGTTCATAAACCCATGCCATTCTTTCAGGCAGTAGTTAGGTAAAATATATGTATACTCTTTTTGTTTAAACTCTTTTGGTGACATATGTTACCTGATGAAAATTCTGATGTTGAAATCCAGAATATGCACAAAAACTAAAATTAGAATATCTTTGTATATTAAAATGTAGGACAAAGAATAAATAGAAATGTCAGAAGATACAATTTTGAACATTTATGTGGAATTATCTTACTGTATAAATAGAAATTATTTGTCACTTATTAATTGAAAAAAATTTATTGGATAGCTGGTTGTCCCAGATACTCAGCTAGACAATGGGAATAATTCATGCTCCTTGTTGTCAACAGTAAATCAAACACTATAGCTTAGAGTATGTAAATGCAACTTTAGAGTTGTGCAGAAGAGGCCATAGGTGCACAGGGGAGAGACATTTCAATGGCACATAGTTAAAGGAAGACTTGTCACAGAGATGACTCTTGAACTGAGTTTTTATTTAAAGATTTATTTTATTTATTTGAAAGGCAGAGTTACAGAGAGGTTGGGGGAGACAGAGAGAGAGAGATCTTCCATCTCTGGTCTACTTCCCAGATGGTTACAATGGCTGTGGGTGAGCCAGGCCAAAGCCAGGAGTCAGGGACCAATAGCCTCATCTGTGTCTCCCATGTGGGGGCAGGGGCCTAAGCACGCATGCCATCTTCAACTGCTTTTCCAGGTTCATTAGCACGGAGCTGGACAGGAAGCAGAGTAGACAGAACATGAACCAGTGCCCATATGAGATGCTGGTGTTGCAGGCCGTGGCTTAACCCACTATGCCAAAAAGTCAGCCCATTAAACTGAATTTTAAAGAGACATTTTACAATGTTTTACTTTGGTGTAGGCAGAACAAAGGCAAAGGGGAAGTGAAAGAAAGTTATCCTGAAAGAATGCTAAATGAAAATTTAGATTCCTAATGTTTTTTAAAGTCTCTTACAAGGTCATAGGCTTGATAGAATTGATAATCTTTGAGTTTCGGTACTCATAGCACCTTTGGATTCTTGAAATTCTGCGATGCAAGACTGTATAAAATCCATTTTGAACTTTTTTTAAAGTTTATTTATTTGAAAAGCAGAACAAGAAAGAGCAAAGGGAGGAGAGAGCGACAGCAAGTGGGGGCTGGACCAGGCTGCAGCCAAGAGCTAGAAACTCCACCCAATTCCCCCATGTGGGTGGCAGGAACCCAAGTACTTGGGCCATCACCTGCTGCCTCCCAAGGTGCAGGTAGTAGAATCAGAAGTAGAGGTGAAATCCATCCCACACACTTCTATATGAAAAGTAGGCATCCCAAGTAGTGACATCATCCAGTGTGCCATAATATCTGCCTCTGTTTATTATTAGGACAGTATTTTTGAGAGTGACAGCTGCAGCAAATTATATTTTTTGTCATCTGTCTTGAGAGATTTATCAATTTTAGAGTATTAAAAAGTTCTTTGTTTATGCATTTTGATTTGGTAGAATACCGTGTGCCCCGCAATACAAATCTGGGAAAAAGGATGCTTTTCCTGTGTAACAGGAACACTATTGAAGCGATCTGATACATCAGTTCTGATTCGAACAAAGTAAACTTTAGTTCAAATAGAGATATCCATTTACACAGGACTCCTCTTTGCTAGAGCAAGACAAGTACTTTTTATAGGTCAGTGTACTTCCTATTTGAATTTGATACATCTTCGGCATGAACAAGTTTAGGAAGCTTTTTTATTTCTATCTTAAATTTACTAGGTCAATTAAAACTTGGTAAATTTCTGGATTTCTCTCAATCTGGCAATGAAACATAGAAAATACTTTTGTTTGATATTTTATATTGATGATAAGGCATACAAATAAGAATATACATAATCTGGAAGTAGTGAAGTCATACAAAGGAAAATATATTCAGATTTAATTGTTTGTTAAAAAAATCCTTGGAAAGAGAAAATTGGGTATTTGGTAAGTTAATTTCATTATCATATATAGAAAGATTTTGTCTTATAAAATACAGATGTGGTTGATAATGATGATGTTATAACTAAACATACTTCCTTTTTTTTTTTTTTTTTTTTTTTTTTTTTTTTTTTTTTTTGACAGGCAGAGTGGACAGTGAGAGAGACAGAGAGAAAGGTCTTCCTTTGCCGTTGGTTCACCCTCCAATGGCCGCCGCTGCAGCCGGCGCACCGCGCTGATCCTGGCAGGAGCCAGGAGCCAGGTGCTTTTCCTGGTCTCCCATGGGGTGCAGGGCCCAAGCACCTGGGCCATCCTCCACTGCACTCCCTGGCCATAGCAGAGAGCTGGCCTGGAAGAGGGGCAACCGGGACAGAATCCGGCGCCCCAACCGGGACTAGAACCCGGTGTGCCGGCGCCGCTAGGTGGAGGATTAGCCTATTGAGCCACGGCGCCGGCCAACATACTTCCTTTTTTAAAAATTTTATTTAAGGTATACAAACTTCATGAATTTCATATATACAAATTTAGGAACATAGTGATTCTTCCCACGATACCTTCTCTCTCGCCTGTACACTTCCTCTCTGAGAATAAACTGAGTCCTGAGATCAGGTCTTTTGAGAACCCAAGGAGTTAGATTGAATTTGATGAAAGTTCCGTTTAAGTTGAATTTCTAGCAGCAGCCAAAGAGAGTTTAATTTTTCTGTTATTTCTTGAAAAATTTTGCTTTGAAGACTATAAAAATATATGGATTTAGGATAATTTGTGGATATGATTCCTGTGTACTCTATTTTTCCATTATCTTCTTCCTCCTCCCTTAATCTTTCTTCGTGTCATGTAAATCAAACTTTGGAATAGTCCATTTGACATCTGATTGTAAAAACAGCAGCAGCAACAACAGGAACAACAATTCTAGTCATCCAGCTATTACTGAGTATCTGAAATAATATGCCTCCCATATCATGGAGTTTTCTTAAATTTCATTTGATTTGAGGGAAGGGCGACATATTTAAGTAACTAGGAGAATAACCTATGGTTTAATATTTTTCCAAGGTTTGAACTTTTTTCTCTACATTTTTGACTTGAAAATGTTTCTAATCTCTTCTTCCATGTCTACTCATGCATGTGATACTCCACCCTCCTCACATTTGCAATGCACTTTCATGCCCTGTGTCTTTACTCATGTTGATCTCTCTGTCTCCATTCCTTAAAACTTTCCATACCCTGGTAGATGGGTTGTAGGATCACCTCTTTGGTATGGAGGAAAGGGCAGGACAGACATTAAATACAAAGAAACCTGGGCGTAAGTTCTGTCTCATAGCTCAGCTCTCTTGGGTAGATTATTTTATCTCCTTGAGCTTTAATTTCTTCCAAGTGACAAAAAATGTATCTACAATTTTGTCCTCCTCTACCTCCTTCTGTGAGGTGAGGCTTTCTCTGATGACACTAGCCATTGCTTCACAATCAGAATTCTTTCTTCTTTTGTGTTATCATGCCTTTTTTTCCATAATAAGGAAAGTACTTGGTTTATAACTGGTTGTATATACGTGTATATTTCCTTTATTAAGCATAAATCCCCTTGAGGAAAGGGACAATATTTTGCCTAGAGTGTGCTAGCATTCAGTCAAAACACAGTGACACTTAATAAAGTGGAATTGTATGCTTCCTCTCCCTTCTCTTCCCCACCCCCACACTAATTTTCTGTTTCCAGAATCATCTCTAGGCATTTCTTAGGGTCTGATGTTATAAGATATATATGAAACTATAGTAGATAGTAGTATAATCTCAGCTTAGTTTGTCTTTCTGGGAGTTTATTTTATTTTTGCTTGTTTTCAGGATCAGAGAATTGAATTATTCCTAAGTAAACCTATTCTTACATGAGTGTTGTTGATATAGTGCAGGATGACTTGGTTTCTTATTGAGGTTTCTATTCCTGATTGCCTTTAGGTAGATCTAAACTGGGTGCAACATTAGGGCCATGATAAAATGAAAAGCATGAATGGTCCTTTTGCTATGGCTTGCTTTAAGGGGAACTCTAAACACAGCAGTAAAGCCTTCTTCTTTACTTTGTCTATGTATGCCCTGCCAGATATGCAAGGCAAGAGAACAATTGTAGGTGAACAGAGGCACACACACCCACCTGCCCCAGAGAGAGAGAGAGAGAGAGAGAGAGGGGAGAGAGAGAGAGAGAGAATAAGAATGCGTGCAAGCTGGGTGACGTTGGTGACAGAACATTTGGCATGCTTTTTCTACATCTGCTGGAGAGAGCCAGCCAAGCCACCTGTTGTATTTCAGTTCCCCATTCCTCAGGGAATTGCTGCTTGCAGCAAAATGTTTAAGATAGCAACAGTCCACAAGTATAAAAAAGTTGTAGGTCACCCAGTTCTTTCCCCCAGGGATCCCTGTCAGACCATTCTGTACTGTATGTACTTTAATACAACACAGGACATTTCTGAAACAGTGCCCTCTTTGTCTAGCCCAGTTAAAACATCCTAACAGACAAAGGTTTCACTCTGTTCTAAAGAAGATGAATCCCCAAATTGCATTGTTTAGAAGGTCAAGAAGTGTGTCCCTGATTATCTGTCGACAGAGTCACTTTCAAAACCTCCTGGTGTTTTCCACTTTATTCTTTTTGTTCGTTGGGTCTTGAATGGAGGAGGCTGCAACTTATCTTATCCCAGGAAATACACTGCAGAGTGTTTCACCACAATGAAGAAAGGTTTAACCTGTTTCTGTTAAAACCCACAGAAGACCTTTTACCCCTTTCTAGGCTTAAGCACTGCCTCCATTGGCTTATTTTTAAAGTGTTGTCTTTCTTTCAATCATTTGTTCATTTATTCTCTCCTTATTGAATCAAGAGAAATACAAAGAGGTTAAAATCAGCAAAATCCAGTTTTATTTGGGAGTAGCATTACAATAGAAATAGCAAGCAGAATATGTGTATAGTACTAAACTATGGACATATTCAAAGAGGTTGAAGCAAGGGGAAAATTTTTTAAAGGTAAACAGAAGAATTATGCAATATATTTTGAAACAATAATTTTTGACTACAGTTTTAAAACCATGGGTCATCTCAGTTCAAGGTTGAATAGACAGGTGCTAGGAAGATTTCCTGCAGAAATACTTCTTGTGTAAGGGTGAAGTGACTGCCCTGCAAGTTTGTGATTCTGACAGTCTTATGACAGTTCTATCAGACAACCAAGAAGAACCTCCTGGCTTCATTTAGTTTTTGTTAGGGTTGTTGCAAGTGGTTTCATACCAGTTTTGATGGCTTTCATAGTATCATGGGAAAGGCTTATAGAAAGAATGTAAAAGCCACTTTCTCAGTGCTTTTTTTTTTTTTTTTTTTTAATTTGAAAGAGCGTCAGAGAAGGAGAGACACAATCTTTCATCTGCTGGTTCATTTCCCAAGTGACCCAACAGCCAGGGTTGGACCAGGCCAAAGCCTGAAGCCTGAATCTCCATTCAGGTCTCCCACAAAGGTGGGCAGGAACAGAAATATTTTGACCATCTTCTACTGCCTTCGCAGGACCGTTAGCAGGGAGCTAGATTGACAGCAGGGCAGCCAGGACTCAAACCAGTGAACTGATATGGGATGCTGAAATTAGCAATAATCGTGCCTCGGATAGACCTCATTGGCTATGATACTGCCACTGTGCAAAGGTAGGGATGCTGAAATTGCAGGCAGCTGCTTAACTTGCTATGCCACAGTGCCAGCTCAGAGAGTCTTATTCAAACAAATCTCGACCTTGTCAAACAGAAGTTCCAATTCCGACTGTTCCAAGTCCTTCATTTTTATAACAGAGGCATCTGATTTTTCAGGAAAAATAAGGAAAAACTAAAATCTCCCAAAGCCAAGCCCAGAAAATATCAAGAATGAGCCTTCTCAACGTGTAAAGCCTAGGACATTGTTTTGCTTCCCTTCTGTCCACATCAGCTGGATAATAACCCTCCAGATGTGTTAACCAACCTCTGTGAACACTTGCCATGAAGTCTCAGGGAAGGAGCTGCTGCAGCAGTTATCTAGAGTCCTGAGCTTGCTCCATTCTGTCTGGCTGGATCAGGCTGCTCACTCTGGGATGTCTCCTCACCAGACTTTGGAGATTGTCTGGCTCATTTTAGGGAGAAGAGATCTGATCCTCACCTGGCTGTGGAGACATGCCTAATATTAAACAACTGGACCAATTCTGGCCTTTTGTAGAACAAAGAATTTGTATTTAGCTTTTACAACAAGCCCTCCTAGATCATTTTTTTAGTATGAGCAAGTGACCTATATAACCTGTGATTGCCCATCAGAGAGTGGAACCTCACATTTTGGGTTCAGTCTTCAGACTGATCAGCTGCTTTTATTTTAGTGTAGGGGTAGATTACTTCATTTCTTCAAAATTTAGGCTTCTCATCTGTAAAGTGAAGAAAATATTAGAACTTGACTCATAGAATTGATTCCAGGTTCATATAAATCAGTAAGTAAAAAAGCATTGACTCAATAAAACCAATGAACATCAGCTATGTTATCTCTTTCTTTTCTAGAGACCCTGAATAATAATAGGCTTATTTTGCTAATTCTGCCATATTTCACTGGCAGTTGCTGGTCAGTACAGGAGTGTGGTGCTCTAAACACTGTTACTTCCTCTGTTCAGGTTTTTCTGAGAAGGCAACAAGGGTGCATTCCATGTGCTTAGGAATAAGGCTGATCATGTGCTGTAGAATGTCTTCTGCACCGCTGATGCCTTGCATGGTGGCGCTGCATCCTCTGGGTGCTGAGCTGCTGCTGCTGGCTCACATAAATCTCTCTTGCACTACTGCCTCTTCTGCCAAGGACTGCTGCCACCGCTCAAACTGGGAATAACATCTGGGTGGGGGAATGTTCCTCTCCCAGTTTTTGGATTAGCCTTTATTAGAAGCTCAAAGCAGGGTCACCTTATACGCCAATGTTTTTAGTCTTTACATACAGCCATCTGTTTCCTTAGGGCCCAGAGATGAGCCCCTGAAGTACCGAAATGGAACAAATCAAGCTAGTTTATTACCTAAGACTTTAGACTTGACACTGTCTTCTCTTCAGAAGTTATCTCCCAAGAGGTTCCAGAATCCCTAGGACAAATGGATGAGCAGCCAGATCTCTAATTCACATCTTCCCCAACTTTGAGTCCCAGCTGTGGAACTCCCACTAATGCTCATTTAACTTGACATAGCAGAATTCATATCAATAAGACTCATCTGAGTGAAGAGGAGGAAGTAAGGCACCGTGTGTGTGACCAGCCATATTTCTGAGCCAGGGTTAAAACTTCTCCCAGGCATTAAAACCTGCCACACAGCAAAGCTAAGGGACATAACATTTTGATTTTAACGGCAAAATTCCATATCTGTTTCAAAATGGCTAGTTTAAAAACCCAGCCTTCCTAAGACCTGTCAGTATTTAAACGACTGGTATTGGTTTTCATTTTTTGCTTCGACTTTTAGCATCCCTTAGAGCTGCCACTTTCTAATGGGTTAGGTGTGTGAGATGCCAGGGATAGCAAGGAAGTAGTTTGTCAGCTTAAGGGATGTCACTGGTCATCAAAGAATCTTTTTTCTTTGAGCTGTGAAATGCATCTGAGTCACAGAGGCAGACAGTGACACTTGGTACATTGAGAGACACTGAACGTTTATGTCAATTTGCGCTCTACATGAGGAAGAACAGGTTCAGCCACTAGGCAAGTAACTTACCTTAGAGCTCTGGAAAGCAAAAGAACTTTATGTTAAGTAATAGCTAAAATACAAGGATACTTTTCTAATCCATTTTTGGGGAAAGATGAAATTCAAAGGTAAGTTTAGTTTGCTGTAAGAAACTTCTGAAATTCATGCATAGGTGTTTTCATAATATGCGTTTCCCACAAACTTTGTGAGATACCCTCCTAGAAACGAAGTTTGAACTCACTCATTTCAGTCTGTTCCCATAACATTTATCTTTTAGGACCATGGAAACAAATCCTCACAAAGGGGTGGATATCCCACAATAAGTTAACTTGAACTTCATGAAGCAGAAGCATAAATATTAATATACAATATAAAATTTATATCCAGGAATATAAATATCTGTGTGACAAGAAAAGGAAACATATATGATATAGTTCCTATATTTAGGTTTCTACAATCTAAAAATAGGGATATGGAAAATGCACTGATAATTCCATCAAATAATTTGCTAAATAAGTAAGTGAAATAGTTGCTTGACCTTCAGAATAAACTATCGCTTTTATTTGATGGGATAAGGAGCCTAGAACTCCATCTGGGTCTTCCACATGGGTAGGGGCCGAAGTTCTTGGGTCAGCTGCTGCTTCCCCAGGTGCATTAGCAGGGAGCTGGATTGGAAATGCAGTAGCTGGGACCCAAACTGGTGCTCATATGGAATGTTGTAATTGTAGGTGGCAGTTTAACCTGCTGCTCCACAATGCCAGCTCCAACATTTTAGTTTTTTTTTTTTTTTTTTTTGACAGGCAGAGTGGACAGTGAGAGAGAGAGACAGAGAGAAAGGTCTTCTTTGCCGTTGGCTCACTCTCCAATGGCCGCCGCGGCCGGCGCACTGCGCTGATCCGATGGCAGGAGCCAGGTGCTTCTCCTGGTCTCCCATGGAGTGCAGGGCCCAAGCACTTGGGCCATCCTCCACTGCACTCCCGGGCCACAGCAGAGAGCTGGCCTGGAAGAGGGGCAACTGGAACAGAATCCGGCGCCCCGACCGGGACTAGAACCCGGTGTGCTGGCGCCGCAAGGCAGAGGATTAGCCTAGTGAGCCGCGGCGCCAGCCTGGTATTTTAAAGTAACAAAAAGCTGACTAACACATTGATCTAGGAGAAAAATCGTAATTCAGAGTTTGAAGTACCACTTCTACTAAATGCATGTCATTTTCATACCACCTTAAGGTCGAAAGATTGTGAATTGAACCATGATAAGCCTGGAATAGTCCAGAATGTGGAATGCAGTTTGATACTTTCCAGAGATGTTGGAGAGTAGCAGGAGATACAGCTAGGTTCCTGTCAACCACATGATCACGAGGGTAACTAACCAATACTCCACAGTGTACTGTGTTGTCAACATTTTTAGATGTTGCATTTTGTTTTATCTAGTTTCTCTGACATCCACATGGGATATTCCATATTTTATTTTAAAATAGGCTTTGTGTTAGATAATTTTCCCCAACTTCAGTGTAGTGCAAATGTTCTGAGCATGTTTCAGGTAGGCTTGACTAAGCTATGTTACTCATTAGTCTAGGTATATTAAATGCATTTTCAACTTTCAGTATTTTCAGTTTACAATGGGTCTATTGGTACTTAACCCCATTATTAGTCAAGGATTATCTGTATTCTTGAATAGTCAGAAAAGATCACCATTAAAACTGATATATATGCAAAGTAGTGTTTCAGGGATTTGATCTTCGAATCACGTGGGATGGATCAGGGAGGTAGGACGAAAGATAGGCAGACTGACTAAGAGGCTTGTAATATTGTGTGGGGTGGTCACTGCGAGAATTTATATGGGTCAGTAGTTAGTAGAGAAGGGAAAGCTTCTGCAAGGATGTGGGATAATTAAGTAGGTGAATGAGGAGTCACAGCCTTTGGTGACTTGCTGACTATCATGGTGAAGGAGGAGGGAGTCGGAGAGATGACTTCAGGGTTTTAAGCTGGATGACTGGGAGCCAGTGAGACAATAACAGAAATGGGAAAATTATGAGAAGGGAAAATGACTTGTGCTTGGATTATTGCAAATATTTCCAAACTCCCCCCCCCTTTTTAAAAAAAAAAAAATAAACCTTTTCAAGTTGGCAAATTAAACCTTAATACCATTAAAATCTCACAGTCTGAAAGGCCATCAATGGAGAGCAATTAAGATAAAGTATGTGAAAGGTAGATTATACATTGTAAAACACACAGAGAGGTGAAGTATTAGGTATACTGACAAAATCGTTACTTCTCTAACCTAAGAATTTGTTGGAAATTATTATCTGAAGGAGTAATTTTTATATGGAACTACATTCACTTTTCTCTAATAAATCAATACTATCCCTAGGGGATTGGTTTTAAAAGATTAAGTAGCTAACACCTTAAATGAATGGGGCTTTAGCTAATTATTATTTTCTTTACTAAGGGATTTTCATAATAGCATCTGAAATTTGAGATTATTAATACTAGCTGATTTATTCTATGTGCTAAACTGTTCTTGATTCAGATGGGACTGAGTTTGAATCCTTGCTCCCCACTGAATGTTGTGTGATTATTTTATTTTGTAGGATAAGACATGGTGAAGTTGAAGTAAGTTGTTATGTGTGAAGTGTGTACCCAAGTGTCTGCTATATAGTAAACCTGAACATATTTTAGGGGGTATATTTTCAGATTCACTGGCCTGTTATACTTTCACCCATGGATGGCCATTTATATTATATCCACTTAATTACATAGCGTTCTTCCCACAGCTGATTGATGTCTCCACTGGTGGAAGCCAAGGGGCTGGGCAGTTTTTGAAATGCATAATCTCTCATTAGAAAAGTTAAAGTTCTGCCTCAATAGTCATTCCCCTACAGTATTTTTATCCTTATTATTGTCATCATTTCAGAATTGAGGAGCTAAAGAAGTCCCTTGAGAAGACAAGTTGTGATAAAGAGGCAAATCTGATTCATTTAACAATCTGTTCTCTGCTCAATTATCATTCTTGCTTTGGTCTGTCATATTTACAGATACCCTAGCCTTAAAATAAGGGTTTCTCATTATTACCTAATGAATTTTAGGTCCATTTTAGATGACGACAATTTTTTTTTCAATTAAATTTTCTCAAGTAGTTTGTCCCTTTAAAAAAGTCTGGAATTTTCACATGAAAACAAGATAACTTTCTTCTATCTGTGGCTTTAATAAAGGGAGAAAAAGCCTAGTGGTTTCAGCGTTAGTTTGATATTCACATCAAAGAAAACAGCTCTCCAAGCGAGGCTCTCCTTAAAGCCCAAAGCAGACTTGTCAGTGATGCAGAGCCAGGAACTGTGAACAGACTATCAGGACAACGCAGCTTCCATGGGAATCAAGACAAACCCACCTGTCTGATTTTTTTCCCCAGACATAACTAATAACTCAGAAAGTAAGCCAGCCAGCTGGGTGAAAGACATCAAACAATTGCATCACTATTTCCCTTGAGGGATTTGGTCCTGAAGACTAAGCAAACCCTCTTGAAATTAGCTCTAATTAAATGCTGTGAATCTCCTGTTCTACCGTTCAGAAAACGGATTGCCTAATGGTGTTTTTTTTTTTTTCATGTTACTAAGGGGTGAGAGAATTGAGATTATTTACAAGAAGATTAAAAGCATGGAAGGGACAAAAGGAAATAGGGTGAAAAAAAAAATAACGCCAAGGCTATTCTAGATCCTCTGTGGATATATAGTGGCCCTAAATAATCACTCAGTGTGTGTTGGCAGCATTGGTTTACATGATCACTCGTGACACAGTAGCCGTATTTATGGGGTGATACACAGTCATGTAGACTGTTAAGATGGCTTAGAGTGCCCTCCACACAATGCTGGCTGACTATGCATACAAAGACCAGTTCTTTGTGTTCTCACATTTCCAGCAGTATCTTCTCCAAAAGACGACACTACTAAGCAGGGCATCTAACACTAACTAAACCAGTTAGATTGGTACTCTGTTACCCATTATTGTTATTTTACAATTTGGCTGTACATAGAAAGTTGGGGATATCATTATAATCCAGCAAGCAGTTTCACTTGAACATGGAAAAAAAAAGACACAAATCATGTTCATCTCTTATGTTCTTATACAACACTCCTGACTCACTTGAAGACCAGTGGCTTTTTGTTTAGTTTTAGTTTTTATTTTAGTGGATGGTTCCTTTACACTATAGCAGCATCTTGGTGTAGCACAACAAATCCTCAGATGAGCCACATCAGTGTGACCTGGCAATGTCAGAAATGCACATTCCTAGGTCAATCCCAGTACAGTTGAATCAGAAACTCTGCAGTGTGTGTCCAGCAATATCCTTAACAAGCTCTCCAAGTTGATTCTGAAGTCCACTGAAGTTTGAGAATCACTGCACTACACTTTCTAGCTCTTATCCTCTCATCGCTTTGCATCTGATAGACCACCATTCACCGAGTGCAGCTATGGCTTTGGCGTTCACCATCTTTAACTGAACCCATTGGCTTTGCAGTTTCATTACTAGCACAGTGTTCCAAACAAAGTGAAGCAGACATGGATGAAAGAAAATGTGAGTTCCCCCGTTTTCCTTTTATTTTAGGGGAGGAAGTATGATATTTAAAGGCTGACAGATCTAATTTCAAGTTCTGTTATATTTTACTCCTTGTGGCGCTTCAAACAAGTTATTTAACCCCTCTAAATCGTCTTGTGCTTTTTACCTTTTAATGCACATTCTTTATGAGATTATTCTGAGTATGAAATGAGAACAAGGTTAACACTAACACATAAAGGGTACCTCAGAAAGTTCATGGAACATGGAATTAGCAGATGAAGACTATTGTGGTATGAAAATTTTTGAATTCAGTTTTTTTCATAATATGCATTTTCCGTGAACTTTTTTGAAGTACCTTCATATAGTGGTCTGATATGAGTTAGAAAAAAATGCTTCCCATGTGAGATACACTTAATAAAAGTCATTCACTTGTTAGGGCTGACATTGGCTTTATCTCCTCTCAAACATGGAAAGGAAACCTGAACTGAATTTCAGCTCTGACCTCTTCCTGATAATCTGGACACCTTTGTCCAGGGCACAAGTGTATGCAGTTTTTGACTGAGATGTTGTATGTTGCAGCTGGTATACAATAGTCACTTTTCATGCAATGTACTACATAACACCTGTTACACATAACTCAAAGATCATGGAGAGGAACTTACGTGGTAATCATTGGGTTATCAGTAAAAATGCTTAAACCCTCCTAGTAATATCCTCAATGCTCCGACTCATGAACCAAATTAAGGGATGAATTGAAAGCATGTAATTTTATCTTTATAAAAGATAGATTTGCCTCTGTCTGGACCATTAGAAAAGGAGATCTGGAAAGAAAATTACTTGCACATTTGCTACCTAAGTTCCATCTGTGACTATCTACTAACATGAAATAATTTATATAGGGGACTGATATTGCAAACTAATATAAATATAACATTGAAACTTATAAGGAGAGTAAATCCCCTCTCATGATATTTCCTAGGTGTTAAAGACTGATTTCAAATCTTTCCTAAAGGGCAGGGCTGAATGGGAGGAAAAGCCTGACTTCTTGCAAACAAAACTGAAGGGAGAGACACAAGGAAGAAAAGTAGAGCTGTTGGCTTCTTCACAGGATTGCTGAGGGTCAATGCTTCCTGGAATTCTGTGTTGAGAACTTGAGTGCTCTTACCCTAGGAAAGACATGACCCACTGTAAGGTTGGGCTGTGCTAGATTTTGATATTCACTTTCCAGCATACCTCATTATTACTTATTATCAGCTCCCAGGTGTGAGGAGCTGGAATCCTGCCCAATGTTCACCAGTACATATTAAATAGGCCCAATGAAAATGATGGAGCAAAGTATTGGCTTTAAAAGCAGCACATTATTTTAAAGCTATACTAAATTCTTGACTATCTATATAGTACCAGGTTACAATACTGCTACCATAATTAAATGCTATATGAGGGAATGTAACAAGATATTATGTGACCAAAGTAAAATGTTAACCTAAATAGCATCTTTAAAACATAACACGTGAAACAAAATTGGAAATCATTTTTAGAACACTTCTCATGTTACAAGATGTCAGAGTCATGCATAATTCAAGAGTGGAGCTGCTCACAGAGACTTCACACAGGAGAATTTAAACTTGCTCCCATGGACATGAGGAACTGCTCTTTGAAGCATGGGCTCTAATGACATTCCAAGGGAATGTTCTCTTTCCGTCTGATGCATATTTATTTCTAGGGTGCTGAATGAGGGAGCATTCATACTATGTGGCAGATTGCACTTCCACCATATTTTTCATTAATCACCTTTTCTTTGGCATCTTCACCATTGCTTTATTATTGATTTGTTTTTTTGAACCCTCTATGTGAATAAACCTACAATCACAAAATTACCCATTGATCAATGTCAGCAAACACATTCCTGCAAACACAACCTTTAACTCCTTTTCTCCCTGTACCCTTGTTCCATTGCATCTCTTGGGCAAAGGCCTGAAAAAACAGATCATCCTGGTATTATCCCTTGAAGGGCAACAGATTCAGACTCTGCCAGGTTTATAGGGCTGAACACAAAGCCCATCTCAGTGAGAATACTTTCTCTCTGCTGCTCAGATTTTATGTCAAAAGGTCTTGTTCACATAACAACATTCCACTCTATTCTGTGTTAAAGACCAAATCTCTTATTGGTCTCTGATGCCACATGCAAAGAAATCACCATCTTTGAATACATGTACCAAATACAAACATATTTATCCATATGCTAACCTCTTTAATTTGGACATAATTAGAGAAAGGGCTATTAAATTAGTGAAAAGTCTTAAATTATAGATGGCTGATTACTATTGAGTACGTAAAGTAATAGTAGGAAATGACTAACAAAGTGTTGCCAAGAACAGGACCTGCCAGGCCTGTTTTAATGAATAGCTAAAGATCACTGAAATTAGCACATTAATTGTATGCATGTAAATTGCTTCTACTAAGTGCATTAAAGTGTGGTTCTCTTTATAATCATGTTAAAATTATTTATTTGGTTAGAATACCCGGTTCATAATTATTCGTGAAAGACAAAAAAGTGAACTTCAACACAGTTCCTGCTTAAATTCAAACACTACCAACTGTACAGGCCTCTGCATTTTACTGCGCATACAAAGTATGGTTGGTCTTCAGTAGCTGTGAGTTCTGCATCCCTGGATTCAACCAACCTTAAATAAAAAATATTTAGAAAAGAAAAATTGTGCTGAACATGTGCAGACTTTTTTCCTTGGCATTACCCCTTAAACAAGATAGTACAGCAACTGCTTATGTGGCATTTACATTTTATTTCATACTATAAGTAATCTGGAGATGTATACAGGAGGAGTTATACAAAAATACTATACCATTGTTTATATGGAATGTGAACACCCACAGATCTTGGTATCCACAAGGTTTGGTCCTGGAATCAAAGTGAGGGGTGACTTCCTCATGAATTATTTTTAAAAATCAAATATGCATGTCTAATAAAACTGTTCTTTACATTGCCTATTTTCCTGTTTAATGTCTTTCTATTCTGCATCACCTAGAGGGTGAGATCTCAAACTTCATGTCAACCTTCCTGGGAGTGAATCCTGGCTTTATCATTGAAACCTATGTGAGTTTTGGCACATGGCTAAATAATGCTGCACCTCCATTTTCTCATCTACCCTTGTCAGGAGGATTAAATGAAGTGATGTTTTTGAAAGTGTTTCTTAAGCTTCTGTGATGATAAAAATCACTTGGGGCACTTGTTAAATCCAAGTTTCCCAGACTTCTTCTCCAAGGCCTCGAATTCACTGGGCCCACCAACTGCTCCAGGTGATTCTTATCGTCTGGGAACCATGCTTTGGAAGCACCTGGCTCATAGTCGTCTCCCTTCAATCACATTCTGTACCCTATATGTTGTGTTAGTGAGCCAAGAAAAACAAAGGAAAAATAGACTGAAGATACAGGAGTCGAATAGTCATCAGAGCATCTCTGACAGCTTGTCCTTAGATATGTCATTGTGGAGGCGTTTACCATAATATTGAGAGCAGTGTGCTCTGCAGTTGAACAGCTCCATTGGTAAAAAAGACAAATCTCTTATTGTGCAGGAACTTGTTTCCTTTGAAGTTCTGTCCATTATTCTTGCCTGGTATTTGGAGCAACATGGAACAAGTCTGCTCACCAGTCCATATGACAGCCCTTCAAACATTAAAAGAACTCTCTTATCTCCTCTTGATCTTCTCTTTCCAGGCTAAATATACCAAGCTCCTTCATCCATTGTTGGTCATATAATATGGTTTCTATAGTTCTCACAGTCTTGGTCACCCTCCTCTAGTGCCAGCTTGCAACTGTCAATTTTGCACCTGAAACCTGTTTTGTGACAGAATTGGTTAGAATGTCATATATTTCTAAACATGTACACAAACAATATTTTTATAAAAGGTGCTTAAAATAGATTATTTTAAAAGAATGGTGTACTTACTTTCTAGTCCAGTTCTTTGATTTACTATGTGACCTTGAATTAAACACATAACATTTCCAGTCTTAATGGCCTAATCTCTCAAACGGAGATTGCAATATTCCTCTGCCTACCCAGTATCATAGGATTATTGAGAGGATAAAACATGAAAGAAAGTGATTTGTATGATTATGGACTAAATTTGTGACCATGTCAACAATGAATCTATGTTCCAGATAATATTTAAAAATAAAGACATTTTGAAAATGAAGCTAATAAAATGGTTACCTGCAAACTTCATGTAAATAAAAGATTAATTTTTAAAGTACTTTTCTTGCTTTTATAGAAAACAACACACATTGACTCATTTCAGTTTCTTATCAATTTTTTAAAATCTCTGATTTTTTTTTTTTACAAACAACTTGTTGCCAAACTAGATTACCTTGTGCCATTTGTACAATCAAGATTTTGAACTGAAAATCAGTTTCTTTTTCTTAATGCCTTATGTGCTTTCAGGATGAAGATCTATAGTAAGGGGTCTGTGGTCTTCCATAAAATCTCAAAGAACACCTGTTAGGGTTGAAGAGAGAATTGAACATCACCCTTACTTCTCCCAAGTTTGTTGGATTTCTCTACAGGAGGACAAGTGCAGTCTACAGGAGGACAAGTGCAGTTTGCAGGAGCATCCGCTTCTTCATTTTAGAGATTTTATTATCAGTGCTTTCCTTTCATCATCTTTTTTCTTTTCCTTTGCTGTATTCTTAAGATGAAGCTTATAGTAAATTAGACGTCCAGATTTTTCTCTGTTATACAAAATTATAACTTAGGTTAATGGGAGTAATATCATTATTCCAAGTATGAAGACTAAGTCTTGCTGATGTTTTCAAATAATTAATTATGCAAGAACTTTTTTCTTGCTTAAGGGTGATTAAAAAAAAGCAGAATTCAAAATTGTAAACATATGACAAGCAAGCAGGGATTTATTTGCATAGAAAAACAAAGAAAATTGGAAGGAAATCAGCCAAAATATTACAAGTGATTATCACTGGTTAGAAATATTAGAAGTATTTTCTTTTCATCTTCCCCTGTACTCTCTGAATTTCCAACAATGGACCTATATTACTTTTACAATCAGAAAAGTAAACAAGAATGTGAAGGAAGGAACTTTGCTAGTAGGTGAAGAGTTGATGTGTACTAGAAACATTTCATGAGTAATATTTTTTTTTTTTTAGTGCCAACTTTGGAAGGTTGGGGTAAAAACTTATTCTTCTCTGTATTTCATTTCATCTGACATGTAGGAGCTTCGTTAAATGATAGATTTCAATGAGGGAAAGGCACCTGGTGCAACAATCAAGGGAGATTGCATTACACTGTGACGAAATCTTTAGAAACGCCTTTCTGTTTAGGCCAGCAAATAGACTGCAACAGGTGTAAATCCTTTTTTCATTTTAAAAAGTATCTTGAAAGGAGACTTCTTACATATTGAGATACAGATTGTTTATGGAGAATCTCTGGTTTCTTCCCAAATATTAGAATTCTCACTTCCACATTAATTTTTCTGGTACTTTTTCTAAATTTGGGGTCAGTAGACTGAGATCTCTGTGACAATGGGAACCCTTTATTTGTTTATAGTTTTCCCTGTATCCTTAGCAGCTAGCCTCATGCTAAGTGTCAACAAAATTGGGTGGAAGCAAGCTCTAAAACAGGTGACGAGGATATAGAACAAGAGCTTTCTATCCTTTTCCTCGAGGTATCAATGCCTAGATAAAGGAAAGAGGCATTCTAAGAGACTTGGCTGAAATGGGGCTGAGTGAACCCTGCCGTAATATGAGGAAGCTGAGAAGGAGCAGAGGTATCTGGCTGGAATCTCCCCAACCTCATTATTGAACTGTGCACATTTCATACTTTAGGCAATTAGCAAAGGCCATTGTGAAAGCTGTCTGGCTTGTCACTTCTTTCTTGGGTGGGAGGGAAAAGGAGAGAGTGGGTTGCAGATGGCTGCAAATCTAATCTAAAATGTTTGAGGGCTCAGGCTGACACAATGACAAATGTTAGAGTTAGCAGGAAATGGAGACAAGGTCTTTGGCATACAGTATGAATTACCAGACAGGTGAGCGAAGTGGAGAAGCCAGGTCTTGGGAAAATGCAGCTCAGAGTGTTTTCATGTGGGTTTTCCTATTATTGAGCTGGAACTCTGTAACTTTATGGCTGAGGTCAGGTATGTCCTTTAGGTGTGAAATGAGGGAAAGGGCAGATGGGGGTTAAATAGCTAAAGCTGTTGGAATATTTGGGCTTGGAAGCCTGAGCAAAGAGGTGGATGATGTGGGGTGGCTGTAAGAGGCCTTGGCTGGCTGATCTGACAGAGTAGACCAAGGTGGATGCTTTGAAGGGAAGCTAGAAAACTTGGCAACCACCACATACCTTCCACTTGCTAACATGCATATAATGTGTTCCAAGATTCCTCTTCATGTATTAAAGCTTCAGAGATACTTATGTCTTAAATTACTGACTGGAGTGTGTGAAGATTCAAATAACTCATGAAACAGCATTAGGGAGAGCTTGAGTTTCTAAAACTGAAGTTTCAAGAGAAAAAAATATTTGTCCTCTGGTCAGTGACAGAAGAAGCAAGATTTTCCAGTTAAGGTACAGGATAATACACACCAACTGAAACAGGCCTTAAGGGCTTTAGCACCTTAACCCAAAGTAGTGACTCAGATAGTAGGGATTTCAAGTTTAGTGAGAGACAAGAGAACTACGAATAGGGGCTTCCAAACCTCTCCTGTGTGGCAATATGGACAGGGACAGCCCATGTTAAGGGGGGATGTGATTTCCAAAGGATTCTTCATCGTCCCTGAAGAGATTCGGACACAGTGGTACTAAATTATCCTTATCAAGGTTCCATTCCATGTATTAGCAATCCTTTTGAGCTTGTCACCAAGTAACTGCTGTTGCTAGCCAAGTCAATTCTTTGAAATTCCAGCCTTCTGGCTTTATCATTGTCCTTCCTGGGGTGTGCTGTAAATCTGTCAACCTCCTTCTAGTTGATCCTAATCACTCTCTCAAAACACTGCTTCCATCATGTTGATTTGTTGTTTTTATTTCCCATGTAT
This sequence comes from Oryctolagus cuniculus, assembly GCF_964237555.1. NCBI lineage: Eukaryota > Metazoa > Chordata > Mammalia > Lagomorpha > Leporidae > Oryctolagus > Oryctolagus cuniculus. The sequence continues at coordinate 66,915,319 of NC_091435.1, read as the reverse complement.
TATCTTGGATTACTTCTTGAACCAGCAACATCTGCATTTACCTGGAAAGTAGGGAGAAATGTGAACATTTGGGCCCTCCTATTCCCACTGAATCAGATACTCTGTGTGTCTAGTTGGCTGCCACAGCAGAAATGGGGTATGTTTGGCTGGTGTAACTACGCTTCTCCATCTCATCCTTGACTTCTGTTTTCATTTTTTTAAGCACTGAAACAAGGAAGAGGCCAGTGGAAGAGTCACATTTTTTAAAAAAGATTTATTTATTTGAAAGTCAGAGTTATATATATAGAGAGAAACAGAGAGAGAGAGAGAGAGAGGAAGAGAGAGAGAGAGACCTTCCATCTGCTGGTTCACTCTCCAGATGACCACAATAGCTGGGCCAAGTTGAAGCTGGGAGCCAGGAGCTTCTTCCAGGTCTTACCCACTGGTAATAGGGACCCAAGCACTTGGGTCATCCTTCACTGCTTTTCCCAGGCCATCAGCAAGGAGCTGGATTGGAAGTAAGGCAGCAAGGGCACGAACTGATACCCATGTGGGATGCTGGCATCACGGGCAGTAGCTTGGCTTCTAAGGATGGCTTTGTGGTAATTCTTCTAAATTAAATTGGGTTACAAGTGTGAGACATTTTGTGTGTGTGTTTCACTTTGTGGCACGTACTATATCATAGTGGTATGATAAATATGTAAATAACTTATATTGCATTTTTATTGTGAGGGTTTAATGCTTTAGGGCCCCTGAGAAGGGTACAAAACACTCTTCTGTTTTAACAAAATCTGGGGCATGCTGTAGTTTAATAACCACTGCCATAGAGCTCTTCAGCCTGACATTCAAAGTGCTGCTCTGTGCTCTTAGAACACTTGCCTCTTAATATTTGAAACTTAATGACCCTGATTTATGGTTTTTTTTTTTTTTGTGTGTGTAATGTGATATCACCTTCAGAATTGCTAATTCCTTAAGTTCTGGTCTATGTGTTTTCTAGATGTACTAATTTTTAAAATCTTAAGTCTGCAAAGGACCTGGAGAAGCATATTCTCCAACCCTTTAGTTCTGTAGACCTCTGAACATACCATGAGTCTAGTGGACATTCAGTTAACATTTGTTGAATGAAAGAGCTTGCCCACAGGGACCATGGAGGTGAATTAAGACTGCTGAGACCTCAGTGTCATTGCCTTAATTTAGAAAATCCCTTTTGGCATGCTCTGAGGGCTTGTGAATGCCTGGGGAAAAGCTTGGATGCCTTTGCCAGCCTTGTGGTCTTTGCACAGGCACTGGAATTTGCTTATTGAATACAGGCAGTATGGTGACTTGAGATACACATAGCAGAGCAGTTAGATTAAGAAGAAATAAAAATAAAAAAATTCATGTTTTTCTTATTGCTACATGAAGTATGACTGTAATACACAAGAAATAGCTTGCTTGATTATCTAAAGCATAAATAAAATTTAATTAGTGTATATAGCTCTTAATGATCAGGATTTGGAACATTCTGTGAGCAGTTGCTCATGACGGCCTACTCAGCTGAAGATCACTTACCCATTAGGCTGTGCTGACATTGAGTATGAAGACCCTTAAGCCGTGTTTGGTGCTTCTTGTATCTGTGTAGTCCAGGGGTCCAGGCTGTCCGTGGTCATTGTACGTGTAAGGCACAGGCTGCCATGGCAGAAAATGGGGTATGTTTGGCTTGTGAAATAACTCCTCTCCCTCTCATCTTTGGCTTCTAAGGATGCATTGTGGTGATTCTTCTAAATGAATTGGACCATGGGGGTGACAGACATTTGTGTGTGTGTGTCACTTTGTGGGAGGTCATAAATCATTGTGGTGTGATAAATACATAAATCACTTTTGTATTGCATTTTTATTCTCAGGGTTCAATACTTTAGGGCCCTTGAGAAGCTGTTGCTCCCAGAAGAATGCCAAAAACCTGAAAAAAACACCATATTTATTATTCTTTAGACAGAGGACAAAGCCAAGAAAAAGTCTTTGTATCTCAGAGATGAGAAGAAATTCAAAAAGACAATTCATTTTTATAGGTTAAATTTACATATTAATGAAAAGGAAGGAAAAATAGGAAAAGGTTTATAGGTTTTTTTTTTTTTTTTGCATCTTCTGTGGACAGGGCAGCAAAAATAGCCTATCTTCTTAGTATTGGTCAAGTTCATTAAAACACACACATAAGAACTTTTTAAAATTATTTTTGTGGTGGTTTGTATAGGAATTCAGTTTAAATAGGAGTGCTGCTTATTGTTTAGAAGGTTTCAGGGTAATTATGTTTATTGTATTATTGGTGCTACAGACTAGTTTTCCTGATGTTGTTGTTGGGTCCTTCATATTGTCCCATCTCTGTAGCCCTCCCCTCACCATGACTGCTGAATGTTCACTCAGCCCTCTAAGCTCCCTTTGGCAAGGCTGAACCTGGAAAAGGGGACATTTAAAGAGTTCTAACTCAGCACCGGTGTTTCTTAGCATTGAATTGTGGTTTAGCCATAATTTTTAGAATCATATATGTCTCTTTTCCTTGAATTCAATGTCTTTTTTCTTACTGTAATTCTTGTACATGGATATCCTTATCCAGAATGAATTCCTGTCTTAGGAACTTGCCAGGTTTACCCAAGTCCCCTAAGGACACCCAAGATTCAGCCTTACGTGAATTGTTTTCTCTCTCAGCCACGAGGGTCTAGCCCCACTGCAGGCTGACTGAGGCTCTCCTTTCATAGCTTAGTTTAGGCTTTCTGATGCTGTCCCTGTGAATTTTGCAGCAGTTTTTGCTTCTGGATTCCTTGACACCATGCTGTGCTTTCCTAGTCAGTAAACTTCCACTACTTCATGTTTTCCTCGTGATGCCAATTTCCTGACTGCAGTATCAACTCTGTGCACTGCCATTTTCTTCAGAAGCTTTGTTCTACCTGCCAGACTGGACATTCTCCCAGCATTTGCAGATGGGCTCCCCTCCCTGGTGGGCAGGTCTAGTTTCAGGTCCTAGCTTCTTCCATTTTGACCTATCTAGGCAGTTGTCTAGTAGGCAAATTTAACAATTGGCAAATAGTCCTTTCAAAATATTTGTTTTAAATACTACAATTTAATTTTTCCCCCATCAGCTTGAGTTACATTTAAAAAATTATTCTCATGATTTTTTTCACTCTATGTGGATTGGGAAAATGGTTGTCTTTTCCTATTTACACTTCTTTTAAATAATAAAATGCAAATGAATCTCACTTTTTTTTTTTTAATTTGAAAAGCAGAGTTGCAGAGAGAGAGGGAGAAACACACACACATAACAGAGATCTTCCATCTGCTGATTCATTCTGCAAATGGCCACAACATCCAGGGTGGTGTCAAGCTAAAGCCAGGAGCCAGGAGCTTTTTCTGTGTCTCCCTCTTGGGTGCAGGGGCTCAAGCACTTGGGTCGTCCTCTACTGCTTTCCCAGGAACATTAGCAGGGAGCTAGATTGGAAGTGGAGCAGCTGGGACTCCAACCAGCACCCATAAGGGAGGCTGGCACTGCAGGTAGTGGCTTATCCTGCTACACCACAACACCATCCTAGTCCTTTGCATTCCATATTCAATGAGAATTGTGATGGAAATCATTAAAGGAACTTTATATTTAAGGTGCTATAATCTAACCAGATTATACCCACTTGTGTTCTGATGTGCAAGTCAGAAACCCTGGGCTTAATTACTGCCTTCAATTCTAATATAGATATAAAGAATTGACAAGCAGGCAAAAAACAAAGAGAATAAGTATGTGCAAGTGTGTGTGTGTGTGTGTGTGTGTGTGCGTACACTCATGTGGGGTATTGGGAGGGTGAGAGGGTAGAGTTAGGAAAGCAGCTCTACTCACTTGACAAACATAAAAGGGCATCCACATGTAGGGGCAGAAAATTGGGTGATCCCTTTCTTGCCCATTGTAAGGGGTGATAGCTGACAACTGCATAACAAAAGACAGGTTAACATGAGAAAAGCGACACATTTATTTGCTCATAGTTTTATGTGACCTATGAGCTTTCAGATTCAAAAACCAAAGGACCAGGGTGGATTATATTCATCTTTATGCTTAGTGTCCATGAAAGCCGAATAGCTAACTGTTTAGAAATATGACTGGACAACAAAGGGCATAATGCAATAGTAACAGACTGATGGCGCTGGTGGTGATGGCAGGAGGGGCCCTAGCAAGGTCTGTTGGATTCTTCTTGGCTTCTAGTGCAGTATTCCTTCTTTTTAGGTATGAGGCAGGATTGTTTGTGGAATGGAGATCTTATGGCTTCTTATTAAATGGGAAACATTGGGGCATTTCTTTATGGCCAACTCCTGAAAACCAGTGATGGAGAGCAAGTTAGAATAACATTTTTAAGTTTTATCTCTGATGTTGGGGAAAAGGTTCTTGTTTTTATGACACACCTTGTGGGAGAGGAATTCTAGTTTCTATGGCTTATCCAGGTGTAGAATGAGGAGTGAGAGACAGGTAGGCAGGAGAAGCTCAGAGAATAACATTGCTTCTGAGACCTTCACTTTGTGAGCCCTAGCATCTGTTAGTTTAATAGCCGTCACTGGTGTGAGCGCTTATTATGTTGTAACAGGCAGTGTGCAAGGCCCTTGAGTTATTTCACTGAAGTAACGTCTCTTAAGAACTTATTAATTTTTTCTGCTCTTCATACGTGAGAAAATCAAGGTTTAAAGATGTTAATTTACCTTGAGTCCATACAAAAAATAATTGCAGTATCCAGCATTTGAACCCCTGCAATGCAACTCCAAAATTGCATCCTACAGATTATAATGCTTTCCTCTTCTTGACTGTGTCCGGATTATCTTTGTGTAATTTAAGAAGTAGTATACACGGGGTTGATGCTGTGGCATAGTGGGTTAACCCCCTGGCCTGAAGTGCCGGCATCCCGTGTGGGCGCTGGTTCAAGACCCAGCTGCTCCACTTCCTGTCCAGCTCTCTGCTATGGCCCCGGAAAGCAGTGGAAGATGGTCCAAGTCCTTGGGCCCCTGCACCCATGTGGGAGACCCGGAAGAAGCTCCTGACTTCTGGCTTCAGATTGGAGCAGCTCCGGCCGTTGCGGCCATTTGGGGAGTGAACCATCGGACGGAAGACCTCTCTCTCTCTCTCTCTCTCTCTCTCTCTGCCTCTCCTCACTCTGCCTCTCCTCACTCTCTGTAACTCTGACTTTCAAATAAAATAAATAAATCTTTAAAAAAAGTAGTAGTATACAATATATGAGGAAAATAACTTATTAATTATAAAACCATTTACTAGTTATAATTTTCAAATAATTTTTATATATAGTATCTGCATTATCCTTTTTTTAAAAAGATTTATGTATTTATTTGAAAGGCAAAGTTACAGAGAGGCAAAGGAAGAGAGAGAGAAAGCTTCCTTCTACTGGTTAACTGCCTATATGGCTCCAATGGCTGGAACTGTGCTGATCTGAAACCAGGAGCCAGGAGCTTCTTCTGGGTCTTCCATATGGGTGCAGGGGCCCAAGGATTTAGGCCATCTTTCACTGCTTTCCCAGGCCATAGCAGAAAGGTGGATTGGAAGTGAAGCAGCCGGGACATGAACTGGTGCCCATTTGGGATGCTGGCGCTGCAGGCTGGAGCTTTAACCTGCTGTGCCACAGTGCTGCCCCCCTGCATTATCCTTAAGATAAGTGACATGGCCTTCATGGTAGAGGTCAAAACAGAGATTCAGAACATTAACTCCTTATTACTACAGGTAGCTATAGTTTCTTTATTTGACTCCTGTTTACTATCCTTTGGTTAGGATCTACCATAGTATCTTAAAGGACATTTGGACTTTTTCCAGGTTTTTGCTGTTGTAAATAGTACCTCTGTGTACATTCATATGAACTATTTTTGGTGATTGTTTTGCATTTTCTCAGGTATAAACTTTAAGAGTATATATGTTCAAAATATACATTTAAGGTGATAAATTTAAAAAAGGGCTGCGTATGGACCACTGATAGAAGTGTACCATGAATTAGTGATTTTCATTACACTAAGACTTGACTTGAATTCTGAAAAAATATTCTGTAGATCTGAGCTCTCTTCTTCCCTCCACCCTGACACCTGACTTGTTGACTTGTCTAAGGTAACTTAGTGGTAGAGCTGGGAGTAAACCCAATTCCGTAGTTAGTCTAAGAATCTTTTTAGGCTCATCTTACTTTAACCCATGAACAATATTCTCACCATTCTTCTTGGGTGGCCTGAGAACTACAAACTTCACAGGTTCTGAGGAGAGATTATACACCACTAGGTTGTAAGTCTGTTTTTGCAGAAGTGATTTCTTTTTGAGAAATTACTTAAGAGTGTTTATATTGCTTCACCCGTGGGCCTGTGTGCTGTTAAGCTTGAAATGAAAAGAATGGCTTTGTGGTTTAGTTTTATGAGGGAACCGAAGCTATATAGTTATGATCCAGTGCATATAACATTGAGGGGTCACAATTTAAAATCCAATAATTCTTGCTATTTATCTTCTCTAGAGGATCTCAAAGAATTTTATGAGAAATTATAGACTGAGAATTTGGAAGAGTTATGTGCAATTTATGGTTTAAAAAAAGTGCTAAAGTTTTCTGGAATGATTCAAGGCTGTTGTTAGAGAAGGCATGAGGAAAGACTATGATCATGGATTCTTTGGCTAGGAATCCTGGCAGTATTAAGTATGACCAAATGATTAAGTGATTCCAAATAGTTTCAGCTTGCTTTGAGTGACAGTATTCCTTTTCTGTGGGCTCTGCTGATTGAAGGAAGGCGTGGAGGAGCCAGGGTGTTATGGTTCCCTGGAGCCTCTAAGAAACAGTGGTATTGTGGAGGTCATATTACTACAGCTTTTATAATATTTCTCTTTCTGATTAGTATTTTCTCCTCTTTAATGGGAATTTTAAACACTATAATGATGTGAGCCAACAGAGACTTTTAAATAGCACAAATACAAATGGTTATCCTAAATTATATTTGGAAGAAACTCTACTTGAAATATTTAGGTTAGTGAATAAAGACACCAAGTAATATAGGCTATTTTAAGACCAAAAATGAAATCGTATAAAACTTTGGTGATATGTATACTTTCTGGTGGCTGGCCAATAACATTTTTAATTGGATTACAACAGAACATTTAGAGAAAAATATTATCTGGTTTAGCCACCCACCGAGTGTGTTATTTGTTACTGTTTTGTTAGGCTAAATCAAAGATAACACATGTCTTCTGCATTGATTTTTCGCCCAGAGGGGTAAAGTTTTAAAATGAGATAATGAAATTTTAGAAAAGAGCAGGAACTTAATAAAGACATAATTCTCAAGTATTTTATTTAGAAAAGTACAACTCTGACAACTTTTTATGTGTGTTCCTTGTCTTTTTTTTTTTTTTTTAAGATTTTTATTTTATTTGAGAGCTAGAGTTACAGACAGCGAAGAGAGAGACAGAGAGAAAGGTCTTCCATCTGCTGGTTCACTCCCCAAATGGCCACAGTGGCTGGAGCTGAGCTGATCTGAAGCCAGGAGCCAGGATCCAGGAGCTTCTTCTGCGTCTCCCACATGGGCACAGGGGCCCAAGGACTTAGGCCATCTTCTACTGCTTTCCCAGGCCACAGCAGAGAGCTGGATTGGAAGAGGGGCAGCCGAGACTTGAACTGGCATCTACATCGGATTCTGGCTCTGTAGGCAGAGGGTTAGCCCACTGTGCCACCGTGCTGGCCCTGTTCCCTGTCTTTTAATACTTAGGGATCTTCTTTTACAGTTCACATTCTGAAGCTTGTGACTAGTCTGAGGTTGAAACTGGAAGGAGAGTTTTTGGGATGCTGTGGGTCCCGTGGAGGAAAAAAATGAACTCCGTGTCAGAGGTATCCACATACCAAGCATATTCCCCTCTGACCATATCCTCCTAAAAGCCCACAATGGCAGTGGACAGCATGGCTAGAGGCTGCAACCCAACTGATAATCATTTCAGTGTTCGTATATCTTACATTTGGTAACAGTAAGTAAGTAGGAAGCCCCCTTTATACCTTTTCTCAGTGTGTCTTGTCTTTCAACTGAGATTACCTAATGTGTTTCTCAAAGAGCCATATCCAGACCAACAGTATTAACCAGCAAATTGTAAGAAATGCAAATTCTTTTTGAATTGCAAAATATTGACTCAGAACTACAGAGATGGGGCCTATCTTTGATTAAGATTTCTGCTTGGGCTGGCGCTGTGGTGTAGTAGGTAAAGCTGCCTCCTGAAGGTCCATTATCCCTTATGGGTGCTGGTTCAAATTGTGGCTGCTCCACTTCTGATCCAGCCCCCTGCTAATGCCCCTGGGAATGCAACAGAAGATGACCCAAGTATGTGGACCCCTGCACCCATGTGGAAGACCTGGAAGAGGCCCCTGGCTCCTGGCTTTGGTGGGTTCAGCCCTGGCTGTTGCAGCCATGTGGGGAGTGAACTAGTGGATGGAAGACCTCTCTCTGTCTCTGACTCTCTGTGTATAACTGTGCCTTTCAAATAAATAATAAATTCATTTTTTTTAAAAAAATGCTTGCTAAGATGAGGAAACAACTGATTTAAGTTATGGTGTTCTGATTAAGTTTTTTTTTTTTTTTTTTTTTTTGACAGGCAGAGATAGACAGTGAGAGAGAGAGAGAGAGAGACAGAGAAAGGTTTTCCTTCTGTTGGTTCATCCCCCAAATGGTCACCACAGCTGGTGTGCTGCACTGATCTGAAGCCAAGAGCCAAGTACTTCCTCCTGGTCTCCCATGCGGTTGCAGGGCCCAAGAACCTGGGCCATCCTCCACTGCCTTTCCGGGCCACAGCAGAGAGCTGGACTGGAAGAGGAGCAACCAGGACAGACTCCTGCGCCCCAACTGGGATGAGAACTGGGGTACCGGTGCTGCAGGTGGAGGATTAGCCAAGTGAGCCGTGGCACCGGCCAGATTAAGTTTTTTAGTAACCATATCAAAGAACTCCTATTCTAGTACCTGATTCATATACATTAGGTTCTCAATTTTACATGGCAAATGGAAAGTTCACTTAATTTGTAATGTGGTGTTCTGTGCTGTTTATTGTCATATTTTAGCCTGTATTTTTCTGTATACTCAGGAGTAAGTAGTTGCTGTTACAGATTATTCATTTTTTCCCTTTGAGTGAGATTAGCTTTTCAGCTTTCACTTAATGTGAAAGGTCATCTTCAAAGAAAATTGTTGTTTGATGCTTCAGTTATTTAATTCTCTAAGGAGTCACTGAGAAGCAAAATTAGTTCATTCATGCCAATCATTTCTTTCTCATTTTTAAAATAAGATAGTCACCTTACTGTTGACAAGGAAGAGTGAAATTTTTTTCTAGTTTCCAATTCAAAATCAATCAAAAATTCAGCATTCAAGAGTTTGTTTTTATTTTAGAGCTTCCAGGTTGGGTTTGAATCTGCTTAGGCAACAAATGCATCCAAGGACTTTAATTATCTTGGCTTTGCTGAAAGTAATATATGAAAATGGGAAGAAAATCAGAAGATGGCAGTGCAATGGGTTCGGAAGACTAACAGGCTCAGATTGTGACTTGTAAATTCATGTGTAAGAGCATTGTATACCTAGTTGTTCCTGATGGGTGATACCTAGGGGAATCATGTGTTCCAAATTCAGTGAGGGTCACGTGGTGCAAACCTCTTTTGCTTCTTGCCAGGCAGAAGGTCCAGTTGTGTTGAGCAGCATTCTTGCATGTGGGCCTTCCTAGTCCCTGCAGATGAGGTTCCATGGAGTAGTGGCACCAAGAGGGACAGTCAAAATGTGAGGTTGGGTGTGTGCCCTATGGGGATAAGTTAGCTGATTAGAGGTTAAAACTTGCAATTCAGGGATGATTGAGATTTTGGGAAGGCTTTACATGAAAAAGGGCAGGGAGGTATGGATGATCAAGAGGAACTGAGAGTCCATTAGGAAGACCGGGCAGTGTGGTAGAGCAGGAAGGAAGGAAGCCTGCTGGGAGCCAGAGGTCTGAATGACTGTAGGGCCTTCTTAGGTAGCATTCCCTGTTGTGATTCTACTGGAGAAGTGAGTGGGAGAACGGCGCTAGGATAGGATCGAGCTGAATGGTGTATACCAACTGATAGGCAGCTCTTTTCTGAGTGGTTGATTAGTAGCTGGACTATTCACTCAGAGTTCCCAACCAGAGCTGCTCAACTTTGTCTTTCAAACTCCAGTATGTTCATTCATTCAGAGAGAGGCCCAAATAAAGGGAGAGGGTGTTGACTTCTAGAACCCGGAAGCTCTAGGCTGCCTATAAAGACTTCATTTTGAAGACTGAATTCTTTCCATTGACTTGATGGTAGGGATCAAGTAATGAGCAATAGTTCCTGCCCTCAGGGAGCTCTGAGCACAGTGAGGAGAAAGATACCTAAACAGCTTATTACAATTAAGGGAGATGATTATTGTACAAAGAGAATATTATGTGACAATTAAAACCAGTGTTTTCCTGCCTGAGGAAGCCAGCCAAGGCTTCTTAGAAGCTATATTATAGCGGGGCCAGATAATGAGAAGGGGAAGGGGCATGTTGCAGATAAAAGGAGTTTGGTGCTTTTAGGAAATGGCAACCAGGCTGTTTTTGCCACATCTTAAGATATCTGACTGTGGGTGGTAGAGCTGAAACTGGACAGGTGGCACGGAACCAGACCACAGTGGACCTATGTGTGATCTTGCTGGGAGAATAGGGGACAGAGCTTTAGGCAGAGGAGTGACACAGTTAGGTTTGTTCTGGAGAAATCATTCTTGCTCCTTTATGGAGGACAGGTTAGAGAAAATAGAGGCCAGACTCAGAAGTAGAACCTTGGGAAGGTGAAACTGCAGGATAATGCAGGCCTGGCTCAGAGTAATTGCCAAGGTGGGGAAAAACAAAGGTGTTTTAGAGACTTGAGTCTGTCAAGTTGACTTCTTTTCAATCCTGTCCCAATCTCTTTTGGATATTCAGTTGTTGATGTTGTTATAGGTGCTGCCTCTATAATGTTTTAGCTGGAGGGACCACCCTGACTTGAACCTACATTCTCTCTTTTATTAACATATACATTTTTTTCCCACTCAAAGATTTTACTGAACTTTTCTGAGTGTGAGATTAAACCCAATTATAAAACTTTCCATGTTAGTATAGAAAGGAAAAGAAGGAAGGACGGAAAGGAGGAAAGGAAGGAGGGAGGGAGGAAGGGGGGAAGGGAGACTGATTTCATATCCGCTAGTACACTCTCCAGATGCCTACAATGACTGAGATTCAGCTGGGCTGAAGCCAGGAGCCGGGAGCTCAATCCAGATCTCCCACATTGGGGCAAGGAGCCTAATTACTTGAGCTATTACTGCTGCCTCTCAAAGTCTGTGTTAGCAGGAAACAGAAGTCAAGCGCTGGAGCTGGACACCAAATTAAGCCACTCTGATGTGGGAATAATGGCATCTTAACTGTCAGGGCAAACACCTGCTGCTGTGAATGCTTTCTTGTTATGAAGTAGAGATGAATAGTTGTGAGGGGACCACATACCTCAAAGAGCTGAAAATGTACTGTCTGTTGCTTTGCAGAAACACTTTGCTGAGCTTGTCTTCAGGCAAGTCGTTTTCTGACTTGAACCTCATCTTCTGCATCTGTAGCATAAGAGAGTTGGGCCAGGTTGTCCCAGGGCTTGCATCCTCCTTGCACTTTGTTCCTCTAGAACTTTTCCTACAGAACAGCCTCATGTTATATTGGCCATTGTACACTAGAACATAACCTGGTTTTTATTTCCACTTATTTGTTCAATTTTTTTAAGCACTCAATACTAGTGAGGTACTGTAGAGCCTAATTTGTCTAATGGCATTCCTGCCTTTCAGCCGCTTATAATCTGCTTAGAAGACATAGTCACATATTTAGAAGTTAAATTATAGTTGAAGGTAATAAGGTATTGCATGTCAAATTAAGTGATAATGATTAAAAAGTTATTATGGGCTGATATGATTAGGGAAGACCTATAAGGAAAGCTAGGATTTTATTTTATTTTTTAAGAATGGTCATCATGGCTGGCTCTGTGGTGTAGCGGGTAAAGCCACCACCTGCAGTGCCAGCATTCCACATGGTTGCTGGTTTGAGTCCTGGCTGTTCCACTTCTGATCCAGCTCTCTGCTATGGCCTGGGAAAGCAGTAGAAGATGGCTCAAATGCTGGGGACCCTGCACCCACATGGAAGACATAGAAGAAGCTCCGGCTCCTGGCTTTGGATCAGTCCAGCTCCAGTCATTGTGGCCATTTGGGGATGGAAGACCTCTCTCTCTCTCTCTCTCTCCCCTCCCCCCTCTACCTCTCTACCTCTTTCTCTCTCTCTACCTCTCTGTAACTCTTTCAATTAAATAAATAATTTTTAAGATTTATTTATTTATTTGAAAGTCAGAATTACACTGAGAAAGAAGGAGAGGCAGAGAAAGAGAGAAAGAGAGGTTTTCCATCCGCTGGTTCGCTCCTCAGTTGGCCACAATGGCTGGAGCTGTGCCGATCTGAAGCCAGGAGCCAAGGGCTTCTTCTGGGTCTCCCATGTGAGTGCAGGGGTCCAAGGACTTGTGCCGTTTTCTACTGCTTTCCCAGGCCGTAGCAGAGAGCTAGAAAGGAAGTGGAGCAGCTGGGAATCAAACCGGAGCCCATATAGGATACTGGCACTGCAGGCAGTGGCTTTACCTGCTACGCCACAGTGCCTGCCCCAATAAATAAATCGTAAGAAATAAAATAGTCATTACTAAGCCCCTGTAGAATACTGGATTCATTGTGTCTCTAAAGTGATAGTTCCAAATTTTAGAGTGCATAAAAATCACTAGGGAAAATACAGATTCCTAGAGATTCTAATTTTAGGTCTGGGATAAAGTCCATAAATTTGCATTTTAGTAAGCATTGCAGATGATTCTGGTACATACAGAGAACTTGCTTACCTTTATCTCTTAAAAATATTTATTTATTTGAAATGCAAATAAAGATGTATGTATATGTATGTGTATTATATGTTTGTATATATATACGTTTATACATGCATACACACACATAAGTGTGTATGTGTGTGTGTGTGTGTGTGTGTGAGAGAGAGAGAGAGAGAGAGAGAGCGAATGGTCTTCTATTTACTGGTCTACTTCTCAAATGCCCCAGCATCCAGGGCTGGGCCGGGTGGGAACCAGGAGCCAGGAACCTAATCTGGGTTTCCTGTGTGTGTGTGAAGGACCCAAGTACTTGAGTCATCACCTGCTGCCTCCTAGGATGTGCATGAGCAGAAGGCTGGAATCAGGAGCAGAGTCACGGCTGAACCCAGGCATTCCAATGAGGGATGCAGGTGCACCAAACAGCTCTCTAACTGCTGTGACAAATGCCCATCTCTTGTTAATTTATTCTATTCCTTTGAAAATATTGTTCTGAAAATTTGTTAGATATTGTTGTACTCAGGAATTTACACTGGATTTGGCAGAGTCTTAGTGAACTAACATTTATGTGTGACTAGGAAGAACTCATTTATTTGTAGACCAATTATTTCAATGATTTTCTCTCTCCTTTTAGGAAACTGATATACCCTAGGCCAAGAACAACCTGAGAACCTCAGCAAAGTGGCCCCAAAATATCTCCTCTGTGACAGAGGTTTGGAATCTCCCATCTCCATCCCAAAACACATCACTTATGACTTGAACATATCATTGAATATTCAAGATACAGAGAATAAAGTCCACCTGTGGAAAATGACCCTCTGAAAAGAAGTTTGGATTCATCCTCAGAGCTATTAGAGGAACATCTGAGAGTCATATGGCTGAGGTTTCACAAGATCCCGCCCTCTCTCCATGCCAGAGGAGAAGGCTAGATCCACTTCCAAAGAAGCACGGGCATCGTAGAAGGGTCGTAAGGAAGAAGAGAATAAGAAAGAGCAAGAGGAATATGCAAATGGAGGCCCAGTGTCCCCGTATCCTTCCAACACTGTTAGCACCTCCACAAAGTGAAGAGGACGAGGTTACAGATAAAGAGCCAGCCATATTCAGTATGCAGGAAGATGCTGCTGATCTTCCCAGTAAGGCAAGAATGACGCATGGGAGGGGAGAATCCTGGGCTTGTCAGTCTTCCACAGGATAAGTCATGATAACTCCTTACGTGGAGTGGGAGGAATTGGGGATGAGGATCTTGAGAGATGAACTGAGATTTTTTAGACCCACCAAAAATCTTGGTCACACCATTTTTGTATGTGGTGTTAGCGCTGAGAGCTTCTCATTCATGTTTTCCACTTGCAGGACAGATTACGGAGTCAGCAGGATGAAGGTTCCTGTGTGGTGATGGATCAAGAATGTCAGCTCCAGCCGTGTGAGATCTCAGTGGCTCAGGAACCTGCGCCCTCTCCTGCGGCAACATCCTTGGCATCACCGCCACTCTGCTTTGGCCGCTTCCTAAGCTGTCTCTGCCCAGACTTCTCAAAGTCTAGGAAGGGGAAGCTTTCCAGAAGAAAGGACAGCGACCAAGCTAAGGCAGGAGGTGATGCTAAGGTTCCAAGATCCCGCCTGCTGAAGCATCTGGGCAGAAACAAAGTGCAGTCTCACCAGAGCCTGTAGCAAGTTGAAACTGATTCAGCAGCTTTCCCTTGTGTTTGTATCTTCTCTGTACACCTTTCTGTTGGTTGTGTTCCAGTCTGTCAAAGAGATGGAGGAGCGATTTTATGTTGAGGTCAAGGCTACAGGAAAACAAAGTCAAAAGTAACCTTAAGACTTTTAATCTGCTTCCGTTGGTGGGACTGCTTCCTATTTCTTTCTCATTAGGCTGAAATGGGATTCACTCTGGAGCAGTGCCTTCCAAAACTCATGTGTATTTCCGTCATTTGACTTAGCTTTCTCTGGCTGCTGTGAGGATGGAAGCCATACAATTCATTATTTTTGGAAGTGTTTCCAGATATCAACAACCAAGTAGAAACTCATCTCCTCTTATTTGCTTTGATCTTTGGCAAGAGATCCATTTTGCATTTTTCATCACTAGTACTTTGTTCAAATTCTGACATTTCTGTTTGACCTAAATTACCTTCAGGGCATGATGGTTGCCACTGTTCTAGTCAGTATACAACTATCACCTCCTCTGTCTCCAATCACTTATTTGGCTTCCCTTTTGCTGCTTGTTCATAACATACCTTCTGTTCTTTCTGAAGTGAGCCTGTCTCTTGCCATCTGATTTAGACAAAGGCCAGGTAATGATCCTTCCTTGTCATTCTCTAGTCAGACCCTCCTAGACCCCTGAGTTCTTCTGAGGATCCTAAATAAGATAAATACTTTAAGAAAGTTTAAGACCATTTTATTTCTCCCTTGTTGTTCTGGTATGCTAGAGGTTAGTCCTGTTTTCAGGATACAAAATAAGAGTTTAAATTAATGTTATAACCTTCCTTTGATGGAGTATGTTCAGAAAGGGTTTAGTAGTTTCTCTATAGCTCAAATTATCTGTCGGTATTTCCTATTTTTACCAGCTTTTTAGTTCATAAAAGAATAAAAAATGTGTAAATAAAAATTCAAAGTGCCTGCATAAGAGGGAAGTAGTAAACTTTATATTTTTTCATCCTTAGCACTGACCCTGATGATTACTATACTAACATTGCAGGAGAGACCAATAAGTTTACTCTGTTCTTTTCTTGACTGGAAATAGGGCTTTTTACTCTTGGAAGAATGTAGTCGGGAAGGGGATAGAATGAGTTGCCAGCTTCATGGCCAAGATCCTTAAGCCTGTCTTGGAAGTCATAGGTGAAAGCCATCCTTGGAGAAGTCTTGAAGTTTGGTGAGAAACTCATATTTGACTTGAGAATTTTGCAAAATGTCATAGACAGTGCTGGAAGTAACAAGGAACAGCTTTTTAAAATCAGCCATGCTTTGATATTTCTATTTGTCTAAAAAAATGGTTGATTTTCCATTTCAGAGTATGAAGTTTTAGCTGATCTAGTCAACCATTATAAATGGGCTCAAATTTAAAATTGTATATATATTTTCTGTATTTAATATAAAAATGTACTCCTAGGCAAGGCATAATGTACACAGAGTCCTGAGTCATGGAGCCTATTATTAAAAGCTCAAAGGAAGGCAGATATTAGTGTTACTATTAATACTTTATTATTATTTTCATCATAATATATCTTAGAATGAGTTGTTCTATTATAGAAAATGTATTTGTTGGAGCCTAATTAGCTGTATTTATATTCAACTCCATCTACAACCCTTATTTTCATGTAAAAGTTGCTTGCTGAAAATTTAAAATAGTGATTTCACACAAGGCAAGATCTCTATAAGCACTTTGTTTTGAAATTTTCTGTTCATGCGTCTTGACCCCTTTACTTAAGGCATGTTCATGTCTCCAGTGATGGATTTGTAAATGAGAAAGTATACATATTTTCAACTTTCAAATTTTGTGTTGCTGTCTTTATTGTTTGAGTTATTAAATATTATTTATGATTTAATAAAGTTGTTTTTGGAAAAAAATATATTTAGAGGCTTCCATCTCAGGGGCTCCCTGGGAAAAGTGGCAAGGCCCAGAAAAGGGGGAAATGAGAGAAAAGAAACACCTACCAGCCAGGCGAGTAGCAAGCAATGGGCCTGAGTGGAGCCTTGAAAAAAATTAAAAAGGAAGGAAGAAAGCAAAATCTATTTAGAAAAACAATAGCTGTTTCAAAGTAAAAACAAATAAAACAACCTACTACTACTGAGGTATAAAACTTAAAAGTAATTTTTAATTTATTTTCTTGCAAAGTAGATAAGCAATTATTTTAAATGTGATGGAAAAAGAAATACTTCAAAAGTTTACAGAGATGATCATATTTAATATGTTTAGATCCTTTTTTTGTTGTTGTTCATGAGAACTCAAAGAACTAGAAATAGCATTTCTATACCCATTGCTAAGATGAAGCAGGTCAATGAGATAAAATTTCCAGTGATTTTCTAAGTCACTAAAGGATAGGAATCCTAATATAAGTTATAAAAATAGATTAATTAACTATTAGTCTATGGTTTCATCTTCCAAATGGGCTTTCTTCTGCTTTGATTTCAATATTTCATACTGAAACATTTCCAACTGACCTTTTTTTTTTTTCTTTTTGGTCATCTTATCCTCACATAACTATCCAAAGTCCAACTAATGTCATCATCATTCACTGGGAAAATTTTAACACAAGAAAACTCTGACTAATGTTAAATTCTACAAAGAATCAATTGAGAGCTTTTACTTATTAACTGAATTTGGATAGAATAAGTAGAAAGTATGTAGTCCTGGCCTTTTTTTTTTTTTTTTTTTAATGTACATTGGAGGAACCTGAAAGATAAATTAAGTGACTCTCTCAAACTGACATAGCTGGCTAGTTGGCAAAGCTAAAACAATAACAAACATTAGATTCAATATTGTATTTTACACATATATGTATAATCCTTTTTAATAAAATCATTAGTTTTCATTTTCCTTGAAACTTAGAGAGACAGAACTCCCAAATGCCTGCAACAGACAGGGCAGGGCCAGGTAGAAATCAGGAGGCCATGACTCTATCTTGGTCTCCCGGTGGCAGGGGATCAAGTACTTGAACTATCATCAACTGCCTCCCAGGCTATGCATTTGCAACTGGCTTAGAAGCAAAGGAGCCAGAACTTGAACTAGACACTCTAACACAGGATATGGGCCTCCTAAGCATCTTAACTCTTGTGCCATTAGGCCCACCTGTCATCTATAATCTTTAAATATCCTCCATAGGGTTCTGTTGATACGTTAAGTTAAGTTTAGGAAAGCCCCATAAATCCTGATGCCTAATCTAAACTCAAGTCTGGTCTGGGATGCCTACAATCATATTCTGCCTGTATTATCTGTATTATCATATAAAATGTCTTGATTACTGGTGTAACTCTTAGATAATAAGAATAGACTATTTCTCTTATTTGACAAAACTTAGGTTTTAGCCTAAAGCACATACAATAAAAATAGTCCAATAAAAAAAAGTCCAGGGGCCAGCGCAGTGGTGCAGTGGGTTAAAGCCCTGCAGTGTCAGCATCCCATGTGGGCGCTGATTTGTGTTCCTGCTGCTCTACTTCCTATCCAGCTCTCTGCTATGGCCTGGGAAAGCAGTAGAAGATGGTTCAAGTCCTTGGGCCCCTGCACCAGCGTGGGAGACCCAGAAGAAGCTTCTGGCTCCTGGCTTCAGATCAGCACAGCTCTGGCTGTTGTGGCCGTCTGGGAAATGAACCAGTGTATGGAAGACCTCTCTCTCTCTCTCTCTGCCTCTCAAATAAATAAATAAATATTTTAAAAATATCCATCAAAAAAGAATTTCTTCAGGTAAAATTTCTATATTGAGTCGTAAGTAATAAAACAGCCAACCTAAATGTGATGGATAAAATTGCAGTGTAATGTAAGTAAAAGTTTTAATTGTTACAACCAATTAAACTGAGACAATTACTTAACTGAAAAGTGATCAAGAAAAGAGGGATAGCATATAATCAAAGCAGGGCCCTTGACTTGACAGGGTCACAAGACAAAGCACGGTGAAGATGGATTAGACACCACAGAGAGCTAATAGACTCAGGACATTTCTAACCACTTTCAGGTGAAGGGTTTGAGACTTGGATAGCAGAGACAGGCTCTTCTGTGTAACCCAGTGACCCCTGAAATGAGTGAGTATATATTACTGCTAATGAACTCCAGGCTTTAAATAGGAAATTTGAATTTTCTCACGCTTCAAGCATTCTTTTCATTCTGATTTGACAAAGTCTCTTTCAGGACAAAAGGAAAGAACAACAAAACTGGAAGATTCAAAGCACTGGTCAATGTGGTCAGGGAGTGTAGTTCTTCATTTTTCCAAGTGCAAGACTTGAGAACAGCTGCTGTATGTGGGAGTGCAGAGTTCTGCTGATTTTTTGGGCTATTTTCTGCCAGCTATGAAGGATTGCAGCACTGTCCCCATTGTGGACTATCTCAGACAGCAATGGTTAATATCCTCCTGGTTCACAGTGCAGGGACAGAGACAGGCTTTGAATGGAATAGTTGAGGGTTTTTTTTTTTTCTCCCCTCCCCTGTGCCTTGGAGTCAGTTCTGCAATTGATAAAGGGCCCACAGACCGCTATTTCAATAGAAATTTCAATAGCCTACATGAAAAGTAAATCTCAAAACAGATGATAAAACCCTATAAATAGGTTACATAATTTTAAATGAATTCAGAAATCTGAGATGTCTTGGACCATTATGATGGTAACTCTTCTGGTGAACAAGACAATAGATTCATTCACTAAAGAATGATGAAACTCCAACTTGGGGATTTTTAATAATTGCTGTGAGAAATATTTCTCCTCAACTACCCCTTTACTTGGAAGAAAGCAGAAGTATGATGCCAATAAAAATTTTAATAACAAAAAGTAAAACACATCTCAACCATCATTGATTACCAGTCCTTCCACTTGTGATGCTCAGTAAGGATCTTTGGCTTAAGTTTATGTATGGAAGCTAATAGATGAAAAATGAAATAATAATTCATAATCTCTTTTCTAAAAGTTACCATTCATCTTAATTTAGAATTTGGTCTCATTTTAAAATGAAAATTATAAAGCAAAGGCCTGTATCTAACTCTGTATGTTATCTAATTCTAAATGCTGTACAAATACTTGTGAAATATGTGCTTGAGTATGGACTTAAGAGACTTAAATATTGGATTCTAGTCTTGCATTTACTACTGTATAACTTTGGCTATTTCGTTAAACTCATTCATCCTTAGTCTCATTTATAAAAGAAAGGAAGGTATTAACACACTGTTGATGACTTTTTGAGGATTTCATGAGATAGGAGTACGTCTGAAAGAACTTAGGAGCTGTTTTCTAGTAGAAACCTTTTGACATTATAATGTCCATTTGATTCTTATATAAAGCATTAACTGTATTAAATCCTATACAAGATAATAATAATTCTTATTTATAAAAGGGGCTAGTTTTATATCTGGAGGAATCATGTGGAGCAAATTGACTTATTATTGGTTCAGTCTCAATTTGTATGTGTCTATAGGAAACATTTATTCCAAACTTTGACAAAACCAAACCATTATTGTTATAATCTATGAAATCATTATTAGTTGGGTTCCTTGATTTATAGTCCTGAACAGACATTCATTTGATCCCAAGCTGCCATGATTTATGCAACATCCTTTTAATAAGTTATTAACATTTTCTAAGAAAGCTTAATTGTAAAGACAGTTTTTTCAAAGGCTGTCATAGAATAGTGGTTCTTAACATTTTTCCTGCTCTAGTCACTCTGAATGACAGTAGATGCCCCATCAATAACAACACTTCACTACAACAATGATTATTAGTGAAATAATGATAGAGGCATCTCTCAGATATATTAGAATTCTGGAAAAAATATCACTGGGAAAAGGCCCTCTGTATGCTGAAATGTTTGTTGGCCATTTCCCTAATCTACTTGATAAAACCAGACCGACAGGGTAAAGCGCCATTAAATTCCAGAGTTTTGTGATTTGGAATTTTATTTTTCTTCTACTCAGTAGAAGAGATATCTATGATTGAAATGAAGCTGTTTTATCTCAAAATTAAAGGAACATACATAAAAAATAGAAAAACCTGTCTGCAATGCTAAATAACACACAGCCTGTTCAGAGAAAATAAGACAAGCAGTCATGCAGTGACTACTGGACAATTTCGCAAGTGTTATGGAGTGGTCCCAGGCTAGACTTGGTCCAGGTTCTTGTTTCCATGTGTGAAAAAATTCAAGGAAGAGACATGGATAAAGGTGAGTAGAAAAGCAAGATTTATTTCAAGTAAAGGAAAAGTACCCACTCAAGGAATAAATGCAGGCAAGCTTCAAAGAGAATGAGGTGCAATCGACAAGGCACAGGACTTGTCTTTTATACTATCTGGAGGCATAAGGGGTGGTGTCTGAGGCAGAGCTTAATTAAATATTCAAGAGGGTGGGTTAGCGGTGAGGC
Organism: Oryctolagus cuniculus; assembly: GCF_964237555.1. Taxonomy (NCBI): domain Eukaryota; kingdom Metazoa; phylum Chordata; class Mammalia; order Lagomorpha; family Leporidae; genus Oryctolagus; species Oryctolagus cuniculus. The sequence goes on along the minus strand of NC_091435.1, from coordinate 66,894,411 downwards.
TTGAGTAACTGCTTTTTTCCGTGTCCTTTCTAGGAAATCTTGGGAGTTTCATGGCTTGAAGTGGGTGATGAGAGTGGGATTGTCAGCCATGGCAATTTTATTGGTAGTGACATTATAATGAGTTAAAGGCCATCATCAGGACACCTGCAGGCATATTGGATATTTCTAGCTCCTGCTGGTTCCAAGTTTGCTGCATTGTGGAACTTGTGGTTTTAGCTAGTATGGAAGGGAGAGTTTGGGCAGTGCACCGAAGAGGAGTGTGAACAGTACAAAAAAAGGAGGTGTGGGTGATGCAGGAAGGAGGGGTAGTTTGAGAGACATTGGCCAACCAGAGCTGTCACTAAAATGGACAAAAGCTGCCACGTTGGTTAGCCATAGGCTATGGTCATGCCATAGGCTGTGTTGCCATGCTGTGGGCCATGCAGGGCTACAGCAGGCTGGACAGAGCAGCATGGAAGTACTGTCAGACATTGGCTCCTCTGCTATGTCCCTACCTACATCAGAAGTGTCCTAGAGAGCCCAGGAGATTGTTATACAATGTGATTATGTAAGTACTAAAAGAATGCCTTGTAAAGGAAAAATTGTTGCAAGGTGGAATGCATGGGAAGAGTTCTCAAATAGGTAAGTTTTGAACTAGACCTTGGAAGAGAAGGAAATGTTATAGATTCATCCAATCCCACAGCCAAACAGCTTAAAATCCCTTTAACGGGTAGCATCTTGGAGGCTGGGTGGAGGCAGACCACAGGTGTAAAGCAGATATAAGAAAGAAACCTGGCAGAAATGATGAGGCCATTAGAGATGAATCATTGTGTCCAAGGATAGGCAGTCCAAAAGATGGAAATAGATAATGGCTGAGTAAAGGCAAAAATTGTACAGAGGCAATCATGAAGGCTAGAATACAGAGAGGGACCACGACTTTTACCTAAACAACACAGTCTTGTGGGGTGCTGGCCACAGAGTATTTTTGGTGGGGTGTTCACTGCCAAAGGAAAACAGCGTGAAAAATACTGAAGGGCACAACAGGAGATTTATTCAAGTGAATCAAGTCACAAAGAAATGTACATATATGGTAATTTAAATCATACTAGGGACATATACAGTGGGTCTAGTGAGAAATAAGGTGGGGCCAGTTGAACTCCATGTTTGCATTCCATATTTAGCTTTGATTTCATAGGTGAGAGGGAGCCCCTTGATCTTCTGTAAGGAAATAACTTCGCTTAAGTTAGTGAGCCTGGGAAGGAACAAATAGCAGCACAGGGAGATGCAAGGTCATAGATTTAGATTCAGTAATGAACCCTGGAAATGTGTTGCTTGGTTAGTTGTCTCTCACTATTTAATCTGGGCGAGAAGATTGCCCCTTTTCCACAACATGCTCACAATATTCTTGTGAGAATGATGGATAAAATAAAAGGAGCAATAATAAAGGAACTCTCATCTGTCAGTACATAGTATTTTGTATTGTGAAGAATGTGGAGATTCATGATCACTTGACTTATGGTTTCATATTCTACATTAGTCAAAAGTTAAACATAAAAGTTAAATAATACATTTGGTGGAAGGTTGCAAATGCTTATTTGTTCATAAGGCAGCAAAGCAATATATGTTAGTATTTGAGATCATCTCAGCAGGCAGTTTCTGGGTTCAGTTCCTGGCTTTACCACTTAATAACCATGTACCTCAAACAAATTACTTTTCCTGTGCTATGGTTTGCTCCTCTAAAAAACAGCAACAACAAGACCTATCTTACAGGGCTTTGGTGAGAATTAAATGAATTAATAATACCATTTAAAAACAGAATAGAGCTTGGCATACTACATATGAGATCAACAAATAAGTGTATTCATTTACTGTCATATAGGTGGGATATGTTTTTAAGATGCTGATTTGTATGGGGGAGGGATTGTAATAACCGGAAGAGGAGGGTTGTGTGAGGTGCCTGGGAAATTCAAACCCAAGCATAAGGGCTCCTAGCCTTACTAAATATGGAATCACCAAACCTAGTGAGCTGCAGTGTGTAAACAGAGGTTATCTTTGAAGACAACCCCTGGTATTCCCTGGTTATAGAGCATGTTCTTAGCACCTGTAAACTATAGAATCTATTTATGCTCAGTGTTTAGCACAATGTCCAGCACAATTAGCACATAATAACTTCTCAGTAAATGTCAGGTAAATGAGTAACTGATTCAATTAAGAAAATAATTCCAATCTGTGTAAAATCAGATGTACTGCTCATAGAAACAACACTTGTTTCATCTATAGAAAGCATTTGCAGACTTTGAGACTTACAGCAACTCTAAGATAATGGCACATTGGGGAAGATCCCCAAAGGCACTGAATGTCTTTTTGTTAAGTGGGATGGGGGTGTGAGATCAGAATTAGGCTGATTTTTAAAGGTAGGTCCATACATGCTATTTTCAGCGATTAAGAAGTAATGTATTCCCTGTTTCAGCACTTTGAGTATTTTGCTTTAAAATGTACACATGCACAGGCACAAATGTACAAATATTTTTTAAAATATTCAATAACTTTTTTTTGCTAATTGCAAATCCATCTCAAAACTTAGTAGCTTAAGGGTGGGCATTTAGCCTAAGATGCCGGTTAAGATGCCTACATCCCATATAGAAGTACATGGGTTCAATATCCAGCGGCATCTCCTGCCTCTAGATTCCTGGTAATGCAGACCCCTGGAGGCAGTGGTGATGGCTCAAGTAACTGGGTTCCTGTCACCCATTTTGGAGACCTGGACTGAGTTCTGAGGTCCCTGCTTTGGTTTGCCCAGCCCTGACTGCTGCAGGCCTTTAGGGAATGAACTGGTGGACGGGAGTTCACTCTCTCTTCCTCTCAAATATTTTTTTAAGTAGCTAGGAACAATGACAGTCATTTACTTAGCATATGAATCTTCAGTTTGCTTAGGGTTCTCAGGAAAGGCTCATCTGTGCTTCATGCAGCATCACCTGGAGTGACTGGGATTTTGACTTGACATTTTACCTTCAAGATGGTACACATTGAACTGGTGAGTTAGTGCCTGCTGTCAGCTGGGAGCTCAGCTGGCCTTGGGCCAGGGGCCTCAGTTCCTCGCTACGTGGGCCTCTTCAGGTCTTCTTGGCTTCCTCTCACAGCATGGTGGCTGTGTTTCAAGGGCAAATGTCTCAGGAGAACAAGGTTTTATGACCTAGACTCAGAATGCCCCTGGAATCAATTCTGCTGTCATCATTGGCCATCCAGCTCAGAGGACACCCCACAACCCCCTTCTACATGGAAGGATTGCCACTGTAACACTGTAAGGAAGGTACACAGGATAGGCCATCTTGGAAATATTATCTGCTACATTTTTGATTGAATTAGAGAAATTTAATTCCTCTTTAACATTCTGGAGTTCCCCAAAGTGTCAAGACTATAGTGGTATGTGGGAATTCTTTTCTGGAAGAGGCATATTTTAGGGGAGGAAATATTTTTGTGGGGATTTAAAATTAGTTCTTAAAGGTGCTATGTAGAGAACCAAGGGATAAGGGCATGGAAGTAAGGGATAAGTTAATGGAAGTAAGATAGCATGAAGAGTTAAGTGTCAACATTTTAAAAACTGAAGTTGGGAATCTCACCTTGCCCAGCAGAGGCCAGCAGGAGAGATACGATAAACAAATAAGGACCTTCAGATATGGGTTCTCTGATACAGCTTAGAATGTGCGTAGCTTAATCTAGTTTTTCCCTTTCTGTGACTAAACAAAATTTTTCCATTATGACTGGAGCTCACTACCAAATTGAGAGTAGACAGCAGAAACTATATTTGAAATATGTAGCAACATTCTTTGTTAGCAAATATTTATTTAGCTCTCAGAGGTGAGATATAATGACTGTACGTTTCCTTCAAAGCGACTAAGAACAGTGACCAGTGAATCAAATGCCAGAAGCTTTGACCTCTCTGTCAGAGAAGAGGAATTTGAATGTTGTTTTAAAAATATTTAAACATTTTCTGTAATTCTAGCTCAATTTTTGTAAACATTTATTTATTCGAAAATGAGAGTTACAGAGAGGGAGGGAGAGATGGAAAGAGAGAGAGCTTCCATCCTCTGGTTCACTCTCCAGGTGGCTGGAACAGCCAGGGCTGGGCCAACCAAAGCTAGGAGACAGGAATTTCATCTGAGTCTACTACGTGGGTGGCAGGGGCCATCTTCAGCTACTGCTTCTACTAGGCCATTAGCAGGGAGCTGAATCAGAAATGGAGTAGCTGGGACATGAACTGGTGCTTATATGGGATGCTGGCATCACAGGTGGCAGCTTTATATGCCGCACCAAAATACCAGCCCTGTAGCTCATTCTTTTTTTTCAATTTAATTTTTTTAAAATGTATTTGATTTGGAAGAGAAACAAATAGAGAGATATATTCCATCTGTTGTTTCACTCCTGAAATGCTTACTGTAACATCCAGATTAAAGCCAGGAGCCTAGAACTCAGTCTGGTTCTACCATGTGGGTGGCAGGGGCCCAAATCCTTGAGCCGTCACCTGCTGCCTCCCTGAACGTGCAGTTAGCAGGAAACTGGATTGGAAATAGAAAAGCTGGGACTTGAACCAGGTACTCTGATACGAGATGTGGGCATATCAAGTGGCTACTTAACCTGCTAAGCTAAAAGCATGTTCTTATATGGTTTTTTTTTTTTTTTTTTTTTGACAGGCAGAGTGGACAGTGAGAGAGAGAGACAGAGAGAAAGGTCTTCCTTTGACATTGGTTCACCCTCCAATGGCCGCCGCGGCCGGTGCGCTGCAGCCGGCGCACCGCGCTGATCTGATGGCAGGAGCGAGGAGCCAGGTGCTTTTCCAGGTCTCCCATGGGGTGCAGGGCCCAAGCACCTGGGCCATCTTCCACTGCACTCCCTGGCCACAGCAGAGAGCTGGCCTGGAAGAGGGGCAACCGGGACAGAATCCGGCACCCCAACCGGGACTAGAACCCGGTGTGCCGGCGCCGCTAGGTGGAGGATTAGCCTAGTGAGCCGCGGCGCCGGCCCTTATATGGTTTTTAAAGTGATATGCTTTAGGACTTTGCATGGAAACCAAGCCAAATCAGTGTGCTAAATGCTGACCAGCTGGCTCAGTTGACTTTTCATTGTCTCTGCCTGTACGTATTTTATTCACAATTGAACAGCTTTTGATTTGTTTAATGAGGCAGTATAAGGGATACCTTCCCCAAAACGTATGTCTAGAATTTGGAGTGGAAAAGAGACCAGAAACAATGTATTTTCCTCCTCAAAATATATCTGTCACTTTCAAAGATGGAAGCTGAGTTGTTATTGACCATGGCAATTCTGTTCTCCCACTTATGGAATGTTGATCTGGTAGAAGGACTCTGTGCTGGCGTGGGATAGGGTAATCACAGTTGTCTCACCTTACCAGCCTTCCAGAAGCACGCCATTATTCATTTTCCACTGTCATTATTTTAATTGAAACTGATTATTTTAGTAATTTTCTTTTGTTTCATAATTTAGCTTCAACATGAAGAATCAGGGGAATTAAATAATGTTGCATTTGTGACAATTATGTGTACCCTTTGACTGACTGCTCTTGTCAGAACAGGGAATCTTTGGTTGTTCAATGGGAAACGCCAAACCTAAGCAGATTTTTATCTCCATATTTGGGTATTTCTTGGAATGGGGCCGTGAACTTGTTTACCTAGGAGAGTTGAGGCAGTGCCCTAGGACCGGATCATATGACTGTCAATGTCACTTAAGCCTTCTTGCCACTTACTGATTTATGTCTGGTAATTTATTGAGTCTAGACAACTTCATGTACAGAATTAAAGACATTACCTTCATCACATCACCTAAATTTCAGCACCTTCTGAGCTGTTAGGGCACAGAAATTGTGCGACTGCTTTTGCAGCCAAAGGTTACTTTCTTTGACATTAGGCAGAGATTGAAAAACAAACTGAAGTTTTTATTTCATCTCCTTGCAGTGATGACAGTTCATGGGCTTAAAAATTGTACATTTTCAGTAACTTGCACACGTTCTTTAACCTATGAACTGTGACTGATTGCATGCATTTAATATTGCGTTTGGAGGCATGCTCCAGAAGGACTTATTTTGAAGCTTGGTGCTTTTTCTCTCTTCTTCAAGTTTAATTTTATTTATAGTCTAAATTCCTTTTCTGTCTTTGACTGACTACTATTGCTTTCAGAAAATTCATTTTGAGTTGTCTTGAGATACTATTAAGACATAAACCATATAAACAGCTTGGTTTTGAAGCATGTATCTTCTTTTCTTTGAGAATCAATGTTGAGTGAACCTGTTACATTTTGCTTTATGGAGTTAAGCTTAAAAAAATCCTTCAAACAGCGTGACTTCTTTAGGCAGGTGGTAATTTATGATTAATGAGTCTGAAATGGCAGAAATAAACACACAATAAAATTATCCAAAAAGCATTCAGGTGAACATTTTTATTCAATAAATGACAGGAAAGTTTGGAACTAGAATATTTTGTGAATTGTAGTAGCAACTTTGGCAATTGAAGGGAAATGAAGGCAAATCAACTGGAAAGAAATTTTGATTTTAATATGGAAAATGTGCAGTTGTGTAGAAGATATTTAAAATACTGAAAAAGATTTCAATAAAGAACTGGAAATTATATTTAAAAAACAAGATCAAGAACACACGGTGATTGACAAGTATTAACAGAGCTATTAGAAATGTTTTTGAAGCAAATGCACGTGACATATTTCAGCATTTCTCCAGTGATTCCAAGACATTTCTTTGTTGTTGTTGTTGTTTGAAGTTAGCAGATATATAAAAAGCCAACAATCTATGTGGTAAGGAAAGTCTTTTTAAAAAATTTTTGTCTCCCAATCTTTTTAAATGTCTTATGTATTCAAATACATACATGCATATATGTGTGTGTGTGCATCTGTATAAATGCATCTATACAACACCCACATAAAACCCAGAAAATAAATTCAAAGATAAGTTGTGATTTTATAACTGATAGACATAACTGATGAAATATCATATACTAGGAGAAAAGAGGTAGCAATACATTTATCTATATAAGACAGAACTAGATTTTAAAATCATGATTCAGCTGTTATTTTATTCAGGAAATAGTGTATGAAAATTGCGAAAGTAACACTATACTTTTCTGTGATGGGATATCTAAGTAGCAGAAAATCAACAAAAATGTCAGTATGACTAATAGCTTATTGTTGGAGTACAGATGTTATAGATATTAATAATTAAGATTTCTTTAGCATCTATTTCCAGATCTTTGAGTCCTGAAAGCTAAATATGTATCCATATTTCTCAAACTTTGCAAGAGCATCAGCATCATTGTAGAAGCAAAGACATATTTTTGCTTAAGCTCTGCCCTCAAAGATTCTTAGTAGAATAGAGCTAGGCTTCAGGAGACAGTCTTTTTGAATCAATTAATTTTCATTTTATTTTACAGGAAGAGAGATAGAGAAACAGAGTGAGAAAGCAATTTTCCGTCTTGTGATTGACTCTCTATTTACCCACAACATCTGGGGCTGGGCCAGGCTGAAGCCAGGAGCCTGAAACTCAGTTTGGGTCTCCTACACAGGTGGCAAGGATCCAAATATTTGAGCCTTCACCTGTTGCCTCACAGGGTGTGCATTAGCAGGAATCTGGGGTCAGAAGCCAAGTCTGGACTTCAACCCAGACATTCTGATATGGGATGCAGGCATTCCAAATGGCAGCTTAATGGCTATGTCAAATGCCTGCCCTTAAGAAGCCAGTATTTTTAACAACATTCTTTGCTCCAATCCTCAAATGTATTCTATTGCACACCAGTCTAACAACTATTAGAACAGATAACATACATACAATATGATAGGACACTGTGACACTTCAATGATAAAACTTCCAGATGTTAGCATTCTCCTAGATTCATATGAGATGGTTTAGTCTAGAGTTTTCTGGCATTTTATTTTTTTCATAATTCTTCTAAGAGATGTTCAAAACTAATTTATATCTTACATGTGTTAATTTATGAAATAATCATTTAATTAGAGATGAATTACTCCTATTTATGACTTTATTTTAACCTGTTACACCTTCTTTCAACTTTGGTGGCAGATGGGAAAAAAAATCAAAGCTTTCTGTAATGACACATAACATTTGTAAATATGTGTACAGGCACTAAAGTCAATAGATATGGTATTGAAAGATATAAGGTGTATATAAAGGTGCTGTAACTTCTTTACTGCTGTATTAATCATACATTTTATCATTCCCTTCCAACTGGCTATTTATCCTGAAATCACCATCCTATTCTTAACTTGTAAGTTCTGAAGAAACAAAGCATTTTAAAAATGATTTACTCTTATTTATTTGAAAGGCACAGTTATAGAGACAGAGAGAATGAGAGAGAGAGAGAGAGACTGAGAGATCATCCATCTACTGCTTCACTCCCCATATGGCCATGATGGCCAGGACTGGGCTAGACTGAAGCCAGGAGGCAGGAGCTTCCTCTTGGTCTCCTATATGGATGCAGAAGCCCAGACTTGGGCCATCTTCTGCTGCTGCTTACCCAGGTACATTAGCAGGGAGATGGATTAGAAATGAGCAGCCAGGACACGAATCCAGTGCCAATATAGGATGCAGCTTTTCCTGCTAGGCTATAATGCTGACCCCAAACAAAGAATTTTTAAAGTAGATTTGCAGCAGGGCTTGTAATTTTGGAAAGAGTAGGCTAATTCTTTAGTGGTGAGGAATAAATTTGTGGAAGTATTTCTGGCTTTAGTGGTATAGCCCTGATTGGCAGAAGCATGGGATATGTAGGTGTTTGATGGCTAGGACAGATTTCAAGTTGTGCATTGTTGGAAGAGAAAGAGGCATGGTTTTTGTTTGTTTGTTTGATTTTTTTTTTTCAAATGTAAGCCTAGGGTCAGGTGGTAAATGTGCGGATTATAAGGAATGGCTATCTAAGATCTGTCTTGAGAGGTGCTCTGGTTTGTTTGATATTATCACACAGAATCCAGAACAAAGCGCTAAATTCCAGATTTGTCATTTCCCAGCTATCTGACCATCAACAAGCCACTTACTCTGACTACTCATCAATTTCTTTATTTGTAAAATATAGATAATAGTAGTGCCTACTTCAGAAGAGCTTTATGTGGATTAAGTGAATTGGTGGCACATTTAATTGGGATATAGTAAATAAATAGTCCCAGATTTCTTATACTGATTGAGGAAATAGGAACTATCTGAGAGTAAAATCCTACCATTAAAATAATAATGTTGAATTATACGGGGTGTCCTACGATGGCAGTATATTAACAAGACAATCCAAGTCATGCAGGCCACAATAGATAGTTAAAAAGGAGAATATACACACTGGAGATACAGCCATGGGAAATTCGCAATGGGAAGGCCAGGAGACCAACAGAGACTGGGCAGGTCCATGCTGAAATAGCAAACAAGAAAGGGAAGTGGCGGAGGCTTGGCAGAGGTGTGGACAGGGGAGGTTTGTGTCAGCCCCCAGTGGAGCAGGTTGGATGGGAAATTGCAGGTCCATGGAACTGCAAATAGCAGAGGGAGGGGGAGCTTGGTGAACTGCTTGTGAAGTTCTGTGAAGGAAGAAAGAGAAGATATAGAGGAACAAACAGAAGTTGGGCACCCTCTGCCCATCTCTGTCCCTTCTCCTCACCAGCTAGACCTGCAGCTGGCTTGGAGAAGCCATATTGTTTGTTTACATTTTTGAACATAAACAGGGGCTCCTGTCTTTGCCTCCAGTGCACATGCCCATCAATTGCAGGGGCCACCTCAGCACACCCCAACCAGGAAAGAAGACCACAACATTTCAGAATTTCCTCCCCAACATGCAAGCTGTACAACAAGGAGAAGTCCTGACCTTTGAAAACTTGAGCCTGTTCCATCCATCATTGAAAAATGAGCCAGGACTCTGTAGGTGGGGCTCCATGCACTGGAGCTTGTACCCACCTCCACCACAATTGAGAAGTGAGCTGGGCTCTAGTAGGCGGGGATGCGTGCTTTTACTTGCAACGCAGACACATAGCAGCTCATAACAGAGGGAAATCTCACCAAAAGAAAATCTCCATAGATTAGAGATGCAGTTTGTTAAGCAAGGTGATACAATGCTGAACACCAGAGACTAACAGAGGGGCATCCTACAACTGTGAGGAAAAGGATGGGTCACATCAACAGAAGTGAACAACTTCCTCTAACCAAAAAACCAGAGGAAAGATACAAAGCCCCATGGGGGCTTTACATTGGTTACCTCCTCCACCTCTGAATAATGAACAGAGCACCCAGGCCACATCCAGCACACACCTCTTGGAGCTCACTAAAAGTGCAGACGTCCCACAAAATCACAAAGACACAAATTAAAGAGAAAAGTAACCAGACCAAAAAAAAAAAATACACAAATGCCAAAAAAGGAAAAAAACCATAATTAAGAATAAGGAAGATACTATGAGCTCCCCCCCACAACAGAACACTACAACTCTTCAATAATAGAAAGTGAACATGACTTTTCCTGGAAAAAGCCAAACAGCTCCAGGACCAGGCAAAGAAGGGCTGAGATTTCTGGCCTGACATCTGGTCATGGAAATCCTGACTATTTCCTCTCCTTGGCCCAATAACTTCTGTAATCTTGATGCTTCTCTTTGCACTGAGTGTTTTCAATGCCCTTGTTCGTTTTGTCTCTAACAGACTAAAATGGTCATCAGACAAGGCTTCCAGTCCATTCCATTGGACGACCTGAGCAGCCCTCTGGACCGAGCAGCATAGTCTTTCCAAGGCCACTGTTGCACACCATAAGACAGATAGCAAGAGGAAATACCCAAATCCCCCTAGACGCCCATATGCCAGCTTTGAAGAAGTTACAGAAAACGGAACTCCATCCATAATCCCAAAGAATAATTTTGGGTATTACCTCTTGAGGGGGGAATGTTAGGTAGGAAGTCAGTTATGAGCTTATGTGTGTGCGACATAAAGACCTAAGGAGAAGACATCTATGTCCAGCATATGCTACATCTCAAGGTCATCCCGATGGTGTTTCAGGGGCAGCCCAGTATTCACATCCTGCCTGCCCTGCCCCCTTCCACCTGATAACCTGCCAGGTTGGGGGGTCCCTACCCCTTCTGCCTGACAAATCTTCTACAATCTCCCAGGTACAGCCCAGTATCTGCGTCTCAAACACCCTGCTCCCTTCCTCCTGTCTGATAACATTTGCATCCATAAAGTCCTTTGTTTCAGACCTTCAAGAGAAAACTCAGGGAGAAGCTTCTTAACATTTGCAAAACTCAGGGAGAAGTTTCTTAACATTTGCATCCAAAAAGCCCTTTGTTCCAAGAGGAACAGGTGGGGAAGCAAGACCCATCTCCTTAAAAACCCTCAGCCTCAACTGGACTGCACACTCATCCCTCTGCCTCTCTGCTGAGTTGCCCGCCTGGTCTGGCCAGGTGTACTCTCTCCACTCAACCATGTAACCTCGCTCCTTCCCCTCAGTCTCTCAGGCTCTGTCTGGAGAGGTGCCCATACATCCTTACGGATGTCCCTTCCCTAATAAACCTTGCTATTTTACCTCCCACTCCAAAAAAAAAAAAAAAAAAAAAAAAAAAAGAAGAAAGTGAACATGAAGAGATTGAAGATATGCCAGAAACATAATTCAGATCATTAATCACCAGATTACTCATAAGCAATCAGAAGCAAATTCATGTTCTAAATGAAAAGTGCCCACAAGAAATTGAGATATTAAAGAGAAGTCAGAATGAAATACTAGAAATGAAGAATTCAATAGACCATATAAAAAATGCAGTGGGAAGCCTTAACAACAGAATAGATGAGACAATAGAAAGAATATTAGAACTAGAAGACAAATTTCTGAAAATACTACACCCAGACCAAAAGAAGAAGAAATTAGACAACTAAAAATCAAGGTTGGAGACCTACAAGATACTATCAAATGACCCAACATATGAATCCTAGGAGTTCCATAAGGCATGGAAAGAGAGAAAGGATTAGGAGGCCTTTTTAATGAAATATAACAGAAAACAATCTGGAGAAAGAAAGATACACCAAGTACAGCAAGTACACAGAACTACCAATAGACACAGCCAGAAAAGATATTCACCACAACATATTGTAGGTTATGGGGGGCAAAAACGCTATAATCCAAAAGTTGTGCATTCAAAATTTATATTTATTACATAAAATGTTTTCTAGGCCGGCGCTGCGGCTCAATAGGCTAATCCTCCACCAGCACACCGGGTTCTAGTCCCGGTCGGGGTGCTGGATTCTGTCCTGGTCACTCCTCTTCCTGTCCAGCTCTCTGCTGTGGCCTGGGAGTGCAGTGGAGGATGGCCCAAGTGCTTGGGCCCTGCACCCACATGGGAGACCAGGAGGAGCACCTGGCTCCTGGCTTCAGATCAGCGTGGTGCGCCAGCTGCAGCATGCTGGCCGCAGTGGCCATTGGAGGGTGAACCAACGGAAAAGGAAGACCTTTGTCTCTGTCTCTCTCTCTCTCACTGTCCACTCTGCCTGTCAAAAAAAAAAAAGTTTTCTAAAAAAATGTAGTGAAACTCTCCACAGTAAAAGATAAAGAAACAATCTTAACATGTGCATGAAAGAAATGCCAAATCACATTCAGAGGAAACCCAATTAGACTCACTGCAGACTTCTAATCAGAAACCTTACAGGCAAGGAGAGAATGGTGATATATATTCAAAGTCTTAAGAGAAAACACCCTGTCAACCCAGAATACTGTACTCTGCAAAGCTCTTTTTATGAATGAAGGAGAAATAAAGATCTTCCACAACAAAGAGAAATGGAATTTGTAACCCAGCCCTACAAAAGATGCTCAGAGATATGCTACACACATAACACAGAAATAGGAACACCACTATGAAAGAAGATGAATTCAGAAAATGACCCAGTAGAAGTACAAAGGAAACCCAAAATATAAAATTAAGACCATTTACAGAAACATGGCAGGGCAAAGTCATACTTAACAAAATTCACCTTCAATGTAAATGGTGTCAACTCTACAATTAAAAGACAGACTGGCTGAATGGATTAAAAAAGAAAACTCATCTATTTGCTCCCTATAAGAAACACATCTTACCAACAAAGATGCATGCAGACTGAAAGTGAAAGAATGGAAAAAGATAACCCATGCTAACAGAAACCAAAAATGAGCTGGTATAGCCTTCCTTATATCAGACAGAATAGACTTTATTTTTTATTTATTTATTTTTTTTGACAGGCAGAGTGGACAGTGAGAGAGAGAGACAGAGAGAAAGGTCTTCCTTTGCCGTTGGTTCACCCTCCAATGGCCGCCGCGGCCAGCGCGCTGCGGCCGGCGCACCGCGCTGATCCGATGGCAGGAGCCAGGAGCCAGGTGCTTTTCCTGGTCTCCCATGGGGTGCAGGGCCCAAGCACCTGGGCCATCCTCCACTGCACTCCCTGGCCACAGCAGAGAGCTGGCCTGGAAGAGGGGCAACCGGGACAGAATCCGGCACCCCAACCGGGACTAGAACCTGGTGTGCCGGTGCCTCTAGGCGGAGGATTAGCCTAGTGAGCCGCGGCGCCAGCCCAGAATAGACTTTAACATCAAAGCTATTAACAGAGAAAAAAAAGGACACTATATAATGATAAAAAGATCAATTCAACAGGAAGGTGTGACTATTATAAATGTACATGCACCAAATTACAGGGCACCTGGCTATCTAAAAGAAATGTTAATGGACTTAAATGGAGATATAGACTCAATAAAATAAAAATGAGGGATTTCAATAACTCACTTTCAGCAAGTAAACATCAACAAGTAAACATCATAGTTTATTGACACTATAGACCAAATGGACCTAACAGATGTCATCAGAGCCTTCCACCCTACAGCCCCAGAATACACATTTTTCTCACCAGCATATGGAACTTTCTCTAAGATTGTCCACATACTAGGCTATAAAGCAAGTCTCAGCAAATTAAAAAAAAATAAAAATCATACCACATATCTTCTTGAATCACTATGCAGTGAAGCTGGAAATCAGCAACTCAGGAATCTCTAGAATATGCATAAATATCTGGAGACTAAACAACATTCTCCCGAATGAATAGTGGGTCAAAGAAGAAATCAAAAAAGTCAAAAAATTTCTAGAAACAAATGAAGATCACAATACAACAAATCAAAACTTATGGGATATAGCAAAAGCAGTGTTAAGAGGGAAGTATAGTAACTGGTGCTTACATCAAGAAATTGGAAAGGCACCAAATAAATGAACTATCAATGCATCTCATGGATCTAGGAAAACAACAATAAGCCAAACCCAAAACTAGTAGGAGAAAAGAAATACTTAAATTAGAGAAGAAATCAACAAAACTGTATACAAAAAAAAAAAAAGAATACAAAAGATCAACAAAACTGTATCCAAAAATAAGATACAAAACAAAGACCTAGTTTTTTGGTACAATAAAATTGACACACCATTGGCCCAAATAACCAAAAAAAGGAGAGAAAAGACCCAAGTCAATAAAACTAGAGATGAAGAAAGATGTGTCTGTTGTACCACAGAAATAAAAGAAGCATCAGAAATTACTACATGGATTGAAAGAAACAATATCATCAAGTTGTCCATTCTTCTGAAAGCAATTTATAGATTCAACAGGATACCAATCAAAATACCAAAGACAGTCTTCTCAGATCTAGAAAAAGTGATGCTGAAATTCATACGGAAACACATGAGGCCCGAATAACTAAAGCAATCTTATACAACAAAAACAAACTTAGATGCCAGCACTGCAGATGGCAGCCCAACCTAGTTGGCCATAGCACTGACCCTGATTTTACTCTTTGTAAACAAAATGGACTTTCATCTGATTCAAAATGCTTGAATATACTTTCAACTTTATACATTGTAGTTATATGCTAAATGAAAGAACTCAATAGTTTGCTCTTTAATTAATATATTTTATTTTTTGGGAGACATTTATTTATTTGAAAGGAAAAGTGACAGGGAGAGAGGGAGAGAAGTGGAGGGGAGAGAGAGAGAGAGAGAATGCAAGCTTCCATTTGCTGGTTCATTCCCCAAATGGCTACAGGGCAGGGACTGCACCAGGCTGATGCCAGGAGCCAGGAACTCCATCTGGGTCTCCCATACGGATTGTAGGAGTCCAATCACTTGGGCCATTATCAGCCACCTCCCCAGGCCCATTAGCAGGGAGCTTGGTTGAAAGTGGAGCAACAGAGTCATGAACAGGCACTCTGATCTGGGGTGCTTGCATTGCAGGGGGCAGTTTAGCTTACTGTGCCACAATTCTGTCCCCTATTATTTTTAGAAAGCTTTTATTTAATAAATATAAATTTCATAGGTACAACTTTTGGAATATAGCAGTTCTTCTCTCATACCTGGCCTCCCACCCCCAAACTGCCCCACCTCCTACTCCCTCTCCCATCCCATTCTGAATTAAGATTTGCTTTTAATTATCTTTTTTTTATTTTTTATTTTTTTAATTATCTTTATATACAGAAGATCAACTCTATACTAAGATTCCAGCAGTTTGTACCCACACAGACACACAAAGTATAAAGTACTGTTTGAAGACATATTTTACCATTAATTCTCATAGTACAACTCATTAAGGACAAAGGTCCTACATATGAGCAAGTGCACAGTGACTCCTGTTGTTGATTTAACAATTGACACTCTCATTTCAAGGCAATGGAAGCCTTTTGAGTCCACAAACTCCATCAGTATTTAGACAAGGTCATAAGCAAAATGGAAGTTCTCTCCTCCTTTCAGAGAAAAGTACATCCTTCTTTGATGGCCCCTTCTTTCCACTGGAATCTCACTCATAGAGATCCTTCATGTAGATCATTTTTTTGCCACAGTGTCTTGGCTTTCCATGCCTGAAATGCTCTCATGGGCTTTTCAGCCAGATTTGAATGCCTTAAGGTCTGATTCTGAAGTCAGAGTGCTATTTAGGGCATTTGTCATTCTATGAGTCTGCTGTGTGTCCTGCTTCCCATGTTGGATCATTCTCTCCTTTTTAATTCTATCTATTGTTATTACCAGACACTTGGTCTTAGTTATGTCATATCTTTAACACTTAATCCTATCTGTATGATCAGTTATACACTTAATATGATCAAACATGTAAGATGGTATTAGTATCCCTGGCCCCTATTTTGATACTCATCTAAGAATTTAATAAATAAATAGTCCAGAGGACAATAAGAAAATGAATAGTTTTAAATTCTGATGTTTTCAAGGATTTTAAGCCCCTCATATTTTAAGCTCCTCATAGAAGCCCTCATAAGCTCTATAAAGAGCATTTTAATTAAAATGTTAAGTTCTATAAAATGTAGTCATTTATCTTTAGTAATGAATTCTTTTTGTTTTAGTAATGCATTCTTTAAAATAGAATAAAATGAAAATCTTCCTTATTTTCCTCAGTACCCATTTCTGCCCTTTTTCAGTTTATTATGGCACATAAACTTTTGTTCCTGTGAGAGGGGATTTAAGATGGAAAGATAGAAGCTGTATTTAAATTGAGTGTGCTAATGTTGCTTAAAAAAGATGTAAATGAGTGTGCCATCCCCAAAAGAAATGTTTTTTTAAAACTAGAGGTGTATATAGTGCATATTTTCACAAACTTCTAATAAGATGATCGAAGACCAGTTAGGTATCATAAACTATGTAGAGCCTGACATGTTACCCTCATGTAATCTAACAACCTGTCACAATTTATTTGCCAGTCTCCAATCAGCAGAATCATTAATAACAGAAGATTGTAGCTCAACAAGGTCATTATGGTTTGGGGCCTCCAAAAGTAGCTGGTGTACTCTGACCTGAAGGACAACCTCCAGTTCAGCCTACTGGTTAAACCCCAACCAGTGGATACTTATTTTTAGTTTAGCAGATAAAAATGACCAAGTCATGTGCTGACTCCAAAGTCCTGGGTGTAGTAGGTGTTAAACCTTCTTTTTGGTGGATGAAGGGAGAGGCAAAGAGATAGCTGTTTAGTTGCCAGACATGAAGTATTGTGAATCTGTTTGCTTGATCCTAAGGATATTTACTTAGTTAAGGCCTTTGAATTTCATAGGAGTTTCTCAGCTACCCCTACCAATAGAAGTATGCTAACAGTACAGCCAGAATCATTGAGACTGAGGATTCTGATTTGTTAACCCATAGAACATCAACTCTCGAGTGAAAGTTTTGGACACCATGGAGCAGAAGCATCTGTGCTAAATTCTGACCCACTCATTGGTGGCACATAAAAGTGGAGTTTAAATAGCCCTAGCAAATATGTGTTGGAAACCTTGTGAATTGTTCTAGGAAATGAAGCAGTGGCAATTCCAAGGCAGCATACCAAATGCCATCAATCTGTGCAATGGATTAAGTTACAGTCACAGTGTCTGAAATAGCTGGGGCTGTAGGAGAAACTACTGAATTTATTGGCATTGAAACCACTTTAAACCTCCAGTTGGCATTGGTCCTTTTATGAGCCATTCAGGCGGTTGCAACTTTTACTACCCTTAGTGTTTTTAATCCTTAGTCATAGAGCTGTGTTTGTGCTTTTTTTCCTCCTGGAATTCTATAGTGTTCCTGTTGAACCACTTGGGGTGGGAACAAGGACATGGGTTAGAGAGCCACTTAGGTGTCTCCCTAGTAGTTCTCTACATGTAGTTCCTCAATAGGCGACACCCTTCTGGCGTTTGTAAGCACTCACAGTATAGGCTTGTAAAACATCAATACCAATTATACATTCAGCAATGCAATTCACAATGCTGAATCTACAGTTTAGTAACACCCCCAAAGGGCCCCACTCACAAGGTTAGCTTAGTTTCCTTTCCTCACTGAGGGCATTGCCCAAGCTCTGTTGGCTAAATTGGCACAACTTCTTCCCACTTGATAATAGGCAGGATGATAACTTGTTCTTCTATATCCAAAAAGCCAGAGAAGTTTTTGTTTCTCTTCATAGTTACTCAGCATAATTGGGTAGGTGCATATGGCCTGTGGTGCCCTTGCCATCAGGGAGATCTTGGTTCTACCTATAACTGGCTTTGTCTTTAAAGCAGTTGAGTTTGGATGAGGGAAGGAGACAGGATCACATAGGAGAAAGAAACTTGATTCCAATAAGTCATATTCACTTTCCATTGTGAGGACTGCAGCAGCTGCATATAGCTCAACCAAAGGATGCTTCAGTGTTTTTGATCCAATACAAGCCCAATGCCAAGCAGCAAGGTCATCATAACCAACGCCATCAGCTTTCCCTTTAGAAATCCTTAGCTCTACAGCCATATCTGTGTTGATTACTAGCTGGGTATCTCAGGGTTTATGTCTTCTAATTTGGTCTTGATTCCCACCATGACAATTTTTTTTTTATTTGACAGGCAGAGTTAGAGAGAGAGAGAGAGAGAGAGAGAGAAAGTTCTTCCATTGGTTCACCCCCAAATGGTCGCTACGGTTTGCGCTGCGCCGATCCGAAGCCAGGAGCCAGGTGCTTCCTCCTGGTCTCCCATGTGGGTGCAGGAGCCCAAGCACTTGGGCCATCCTCCACTTCCCTCCCGGACCACAGCAGAAAGCTGGACTGGAAGAGGAGCAACCTGGACTAGAACTCGGTGCCCAAATAGGATGCTAGGGCCGAAGGCGGAGGATTAACTAAGTGAGCCACAGCGCCGCTCCCCCCCCCCCCTGCCCCCATGGCAATTTTTATAAAGGAGTCAACTTTAATCCAGGGCACTTGTTGTTGTCGCTCCCCCTCTTCGTGGAGGAACGACACAGGACCCTGCGCTGTTCTTTCGTCTGCTCGGCCCTCCCCGGGTTTGCTGCTGGTTCTTCCCGGGTTGGCTACCATCCCTTCCACCTCTGTGGAAGGGCGGTTCCCCCTGCCACATTCCCCACTTCCGCGGGGGAGCGGCACACCGCCGGCCGGCTCTCTCGGGGGCTGCACAGGTGTTCCTCTTAGATGTTCCCCTTAGATGTTCCTGGTGCATGTTGTCTCTCTCCTCCTTTATAGTCCTCTTCCATGAATCCCAACTCTGCTACCCACATGCCGAGTACGCTGCTCTCCTCCAATCAGGAGCAGGTCCTGCTGTTTATTGGTTGAACTGGAGGCAGCTGTGTAGAAGTTGCTTCTCCCTTCTCAGCGCCATATTGTGGGAGAGCAGATGCATAGAATAAGTCTTAATTCCAGTAACTTAGTCTAGTCCGAGTTGCTCCCCACAGTTGTTACCTTACAAAGTCAACATCTCATAAATTCTCACTTGGTTTCAATATAAGGAATCATGAATTTTCCAGTGTAGCAGGGCTGATGTCAAGAATTTATCTATGTTTCTTGGGCTTGGTTTCTTATTCTGTAGTGGATTACCTCCATCAACATTGTAAAACCAATCCAGGCACTGAAAGCTTCATCCATGGCTTCTTACGTATTGTTTATCTGTCTCAGAGTAAACTCCCTGAGAAGGCCAAACTTCCTTCACTGTCACCAGGATCCACTGGAAAAATCTGAGCCTATTTACTATGGCTTTTGAATAGAGGTAAGATTGCCACAGGGGACTGTGGGAGGGGCTGAGACACACATAGTCCAGCTGTTGCCATCCTTTCTTAATGAGAATTGTGTGTACCCACCCTACCACCCACGTTCCAACTGAACAAAATGAAGTTCTGATGATTGGCCCGCTTTCCCTCCATAGTGATCACAAATTTTCTTCCTTTCACACTTAGTGTATGAGATTCCCGTAAGTTTTGTAAAAGGGGACAAAATCTTCTGCTTATTCAGAATGAGCCGTACTGCTGGTTGTTAAAATGGGGTGAACCTGAGATTGCCTGTGAGATTCAGCAGAACCTCTCCTTCCTGCTCTATGGGCAGCAGGTGCTTCTTGGTATTCAGTCTGCAACCATCAACCTAGCTACTCCTCATTAACAAGCAATAAAACAGGACCATTTCGTGCCCAGTTGACCATACAGTTTGATTAATTGTCAGATACTGATCAATTACATCAGTTTGGTGGGAGAAGGGGAGAGGCAAAGAGACAGGAGGTTTATCTGTATTTTTAAATCTCTGTTCTTTTCCCCTCTGGGTTAATATGGAGATAATTAATTCTGTTGAGTTAAATCACTAAAACTTCTGTTTAAATGAAACAGTAGAAAGAAAGAAATTCGAAGTTTCAGTTTCCAGGAAGAAACTTTTGCCTAAAAGAACTTAATAAAAAAAAAAAAGAGAGAGAGAGAATGAGATGTTAAACTCATGTTTCTGAAACAAAGAGGAGAATATTGAAGCTTGAGAGGAGCTAAATAGTCTCTAATTAGTCCTGAAATGTCTGCATTCTGATTAAATTTGAAGCAGGCTTAAGCATCAATGGAAGAAAGTCAAATACAAATTATTGAATGAGATATAAAGAAAGAGTACTTTCTCCTTTCTATGCATTTTTCTGGTATGCACATTTGAAAGGCTTCAGTTAGTTTCTGCATACTGAGGGGTAGTAGAACCTGCAGGTTGACAGTGTAGGCCTGGGAATTGGATAGCCCTAATGACAAATTCCAGATACACTGCTTACTTATATAATTTTAAACAAATTCCCCAAACTTTTTGCACCTAAATTTCTTTATTTCTAGTCCTATGATCATAATATATAATATATACAGTTGTTAGGATTATAGGAGGAGATAATATATGTAAAGGGTTTAGTGCAATGGTTGACACATTGAATTATGAATAAATGATATCCAGCTGTCATTATTAATAGATGAAGACTGTAAAAGTCTACCTTTGATGTTACTAGAGTAGATGAATTTAGTATAAAATTGACTAATATGAATAATTGGTAGCTTCCTACACAATGTAAATTCAGAGGCCAAGAATTCCCCTCTAGGGATAGGCTTTGCAGCACAGCTGTTCAAGCTATGACTTGTGATGCCAGTGTTACATATCAGAATGCCAGTTCAAGTCCCGGTTGCTCTTCTTCGGAGTCAGGTTCTTGCTAAGCTGTCTTGGAAATCAGTTGAAGTTGGTCAAGTACTTAGGTCCCTGCCATTCACCTGAAAAAACCAGATGGGGTTCCAGGGTTCTGGGCCAGGGTTCTGCGCATATCTTTCAAATTAATAAAAATCTTAAAAAAAATTCTCCGCCAAATAATTCTGAGTTGATAAGACTGGTTTCTGGGATTCTGTTATTAGAATTTAATCACACTGGGATTAAGGTATCAAAACCACTTTTAAAATATGAAATCTTTAGCAGATGGTGGCTTATTGCCTTTCTTAGCCATTTTAATTGTAGGAAACCTGGTTTGATTTGATTTTTTCCTGTAAGAAAACGAGCAGGAAAGAAGCATTAGGAAATTTTACCCTGAGATACAGTTGCCTCAAGGAGGAGAAAATGGAGAATAAGGAGAATTTAAGGGAAAAACATATTTTATCACCATAATCTAGTCAAAATTTCATCCTATTTCAGAAGACTTCATAAAGAAATATGCTAGTTACAAAGGATTCAAGAGTTAATGAAATTCTACATTTTTTCAATGTGTTTAAATCTTTGGAGTTTACATAAGTAAATAATGGTTTTGAGAGTTTTAAGGTTTCACATTTCTGAGGTGATACTAGTTAATTATATTCTTGGTAACAATATATTGCCATGATTTTCTTTCATGCTTGCAAATCAGGCATGGAATTGTGTTATCTTCTGTGACCTGTCGTAGATGACCAGTCACACTGGAAAATTTCTAATTTTTCTCTTCTGTAGTAGGTTATCTCCATTTGCCTTAGTCTGAGTGTAGACTATTTACTGATGCCTGAAATTCTTGGATTTACAAAAGAAATAATGCTTTTCATAATAACTCTTTGGAAATTATGATCTACAAATTATCTTAGGAGCTATGTATGGAATTCCCCACTCAAGGTACAAAAATCCCAGCAGCCCATGAGAGGGATTCACGCTTCCTCAGCTTGGCTGCCTTCAGGATAGGGAGAGAAGATTTTAAGCAGGCAGCTTCTTCGGTTGGGAAGAAAGCGTCTGTTATATATTGAGCCTGAATCTGCTTCTTGATCATAATTCTATTTTTTTTGTGTGCAGGAGTGCATAGGCCTTTCCACTCTGCCACATGGTGGTTCTTTTAGAACTTTCAGTGCATGTAAATACATACTTCCACACACCCTTACTTCTCCTCAGCTGAATATCTTCAGTGTACTTATTGCTTGATTTTTCTC
Source organism: Oryctolagus cuniculus (assembly GCF_964237555.1). NCBI lineage: Eukaryota > Metazoa > Chordata > Mammalia > Lagomorpha > Leporidae > Oryctolagus > Oryctolagus cuniculus. Next base: position 66,872,244 of record NC_091435.1, on the reverse strand, counting down.
CTCTGAAAGGCAATTTATCTAAAGTGACCATATATCCTGGATTTCCAAGGACTGTCCTATTGTTCAGGTGTAAATTCGGATAATGTTCTCCTTTAACCCTAATAATACTCTTGTATTGTAATGGCTCTGTTGTACACATAAAGGTGACCTCACAACAGTGCTCACACAAGGTCTCCAGAGCTGTATTCTGGGCAATTCACTGTCACTGAATCATTAGCAGATGTGTGGGGTATGCCCCTATTGCACTCTCTTTCTAAAGTACTGCACTACTGGATCATATCAGAGTTCTTCATCAGACTCCAGGAGCGATCAATACACTGGACAAATTGTGAGGGACTTGTCCGGGTCTGAGACTGGCATAGTATGTCCCATGATATAACTAACAAATGTCTTTTGTCCCCTGAGATTAAGCAAAAGCTTATGTTACCACCGAGTGTGAGAATAACACTTACAGTGCAACAGGTGAAGAGAAGTTTTGGTGCAGTTGGTCAATGCAGAATCATCAAATTTTGGGATTGGGAGAGACTTTCCTAGTCATCAGTTTTAGGCAGAGATTTCATAGATTTGTAATACTTCCAAATCATGTTTGTTTTTCTTTTTTTTAAAGTTAGTTCATTTTTTTTTGTCCTAAATCATTTGGTTAAAAGTAGATGTGGTTAAAGTCTTAGAATAGGAAAGAAGTTCAAACTGTTTCCTAATTAACAATCTTGTGCAACTAATGAATTGTCCCAGAATTAAAGGTAAACTTGGGATTGCTTTACTTCTTCCTGTTAAAAACTATAGAACAGCTGGCTGGACTAAGTTTCAGAGCAGTTGTATAGGAAATCATGCTCTTATACTTTCTGCTGTGTATACCAGGGCCAATGGCTTAACCTTTTAAATCTAAATCACTGCCGTGAAGCTAAATATGATTTGCAAATAATAAAATGAAATCAAGCAACAAAGCAACCATGACACTGCTGGTGACAACGGTAACAACTAATGTGTATTTAGTATTTCCTTGTATATGCTACTATGCTAAATGTTTTAACTTGTTTTTAATTCTTACAATCACTCAAGGTTGAAGCTATGATTGGAATATTTGTGTTCTCCCCAAATTCATACATTGAAGTCTTGCTCCCTAAAGCGAAGCCTAATATGCTGTGATTAAATCATTAGGCGATTAAATCATGCCCCCATCAATGGAATTTATGTCCTTATAAAAGAGACCCCAGAGAGTTGCCTTGTGCCTTCCGCCGTCTGCCATACGAGGACGTGGCAAGGAGGCCTCATTTGTGAAGCAAGGGATAGTCTTTCAACAGTTACCACATTTGCCTTCATTTTGGTCTTCTCAGCCTCCAGAACAGTGAGAAATAAATTTCTATTCTATGTAAACACCCACTTTGTGAGGTTTTTTTAATAGCTGTCTGAACAAAGGGAATGGGTATTATTAGTTTCATATATGTGGCAGAATTAAAATTCATGGAGCTCTGTTGCTGTAAACTATTATTAGTAGTACTACATTTCATCTGAATAAAAGGACTCTGCTTTTATGTTGGGAATCTCCACCCAACTGCCATGTATTCTGAGGGTACTAAATCAGAATTCATTGGGTGAGTAAATATTATAGTTACTAATAATTATGTAAGTAAAAACAGAAACATGGCATATTAGAATAAGATCTGTGTAAAGGTATGAATGTATATATTTTTCTTCATAAATAAAGGGGAAAATATTTATGTGATTCCCTACGCTTTCTAGAACCCTGACAATTAGAACATATTATCAATTCTGGCCAAGGAGACATGGGTAGAACTAATGTGCTATCACTTCTGGGTCCAATAGTTAAAGACCTGGTATGTCTCTCCCATTTTGCTTTTCCTCTGCTGTCATGACCTTGGATGTCATAAAAATAACAGAGGAGTGCATTTTTCATGCATTGGAATTATTGAGTTGGATTAAGTCTCTGAGTTGTTGGTATTTTTTTGTTACCACAGAATAGCCTTTGCTATTTTGATTAATACAATGTGTTGTACCTTACTCATAAATGTATCCCTCCAGAAATCTAGCATATTATGGTAAATGAAAGAACTTCTTGGGAAGTATTTGCACAAGTGATAGAGGCTAAGCCCGGAACTTCATAGAGGCAGTATCAAAGGTATGAATAGATTTGATTTAATTGCCTGAAGTGTCAAAGATCAAGTTCTTTCCAATTCCTGCATATCATTAAAGTAGGAAAAGTGAGTGTATTTGGCATACCTGGATAAAGAGTCAGCTTTGCTCAAGTTTTGGGGGACTGACACAAGACATCAAGCTGCCTCAGGCACTACCCAGCATGCTATGGTCCAACGACCAATATCTTTGCACCTTTGTGCTATTTTGTTTGGAAAATTCCATCCTAAAATCACTCTACTCAAGTGGTCCTATCTTACCATATTGGTTCTAGAAAACTAATTGCGATGAATCAGAGTGCAGCAAATGCTTTTTCCCTGATCTGATTGTGCTGATTGGATTAGGCAAATAGTGATTCCTCAGTTTCTTATCTGCAAAATAAATGATTAATTTCTAAAGCCTCCTTCAGCTAAAATATCCTCTCTCTCTCTCTCTCAAAGATTTATTTATTTATTTGAAAGTCAGAGTTACACAGAGAGGAGAGGCATAGAGATAGAGAGAGAGAGAGAGAGGTCTTCCATTCGATGGTTCACTCTCCAGATGGCCACAATGGCCAGAGCTGCACCCATCTGAAGTCAGGAGCCAGGAGCCAGGAGCCAGGAGCCAGGAGCTTCTTCCAGGTCTCCCACGTGGGTGCAGGGGCCCAAGGACTTGGGCCATCTTCTACTGCTTTCCCAGGCCTAGTAGAGAGCTGGATGGGAAGTGGAGCAGCTGGGTCTTGAACTGGTGTCCATATGGGATGCCAGTGCTTCAGGCCAGGGCGTTAACTTGCTGCACCACAGCGCTGGCCCCTCCTGTATCTCTTTATGAAAAAATAATGCATCGCTTAGTATATACAACTAGCACAGATTGAAATGACTATTTTATACAATAAATCTGATCAATGCAGATAACTAAATTAAATAATTCAACCCCTGAAGTATGTTTTCTTCTATTTGACTGTCTATATCCATCACATAAATTGAGAGATAGGTAGCCATGGGACCCTAGGTGAGGCCAACAATCTCCAGTCAAACTATCCATTCTGAATGACTAATTCATATTCCATATAGATCACACACACTCAAGGCTTATACATGTGAAAGTGGTATCTTTAATTGAATATCAAGATTAAAAAGGTAGGGCTTGGCAAAATTTCCTTCAATTGTTTTTTTAAAGTTTAGTGTTGGCAGTTTAGGTATTGTCGACTTAACCACTTCTGAATCAGCAAAAATATCCTAATGACTAAATTTGTCACTGTTCTAAATAGGCCTTCCGGATTTTTCCCGCGTGTGAGAAGATCCGTGTGCCACGTTTTAGACCAGTGATTTGTTTTGCTCAGGTTTAACGTGTATATCATTCTGTGCTGTTTTCACAAATGCTGTTAATACCTCTATTACAGTTGTTACATATGGCAAATAGATCAAGAGCATTAGCCTCTGTCGTAGGATTTTAATTGAAGTGCTTACTTTGCTTTCAAAGATATTTAGCATGGATAATGTTTCTGTTAATGAACTACAAGGCAAATCACCAGCTGATTTTATGAACTTTAATTGAAAAATATAAAGTTAGCATGGTTATTTTCTGTATTGTTAGGCCCATTCCGCATGTCCCTCTGAACTGTCACTCCCTCGGATCTTTTGCTTTCTTTCTCTCTGTTACGTGACATAATGTTTTTCACAGATGGAAACACACTGGTATATGGAGAGTTAACTCCATTAAAACAGCATAACTAAATAATAGAAAAATATTTGCTGCATATGGAGGGAAAATGACATTTGAAAACTCATTTATTAGATTGACGAACTGAGACATCTCATGCAGTGTTCTCCTGACATGCCCGGCTGTTGAAGTGGGCCTTTATTCCAGAATCAGTTGACAGATTATGCCATGCCTCATTAACACAGACTTGTTGCCGACTACATCTGGAGACTCGCTTGTATTTTTTGTTTTTAGTTCAGTGTGAATAATGTCATGTGTTTGTGAGATTTCTTCTGAATCTTCTGTCTGGATATTCAAATAGCTGTGAGATGGAGCAACAGTTTCTCATTTAGGCCTCATGTGGTGCAGGCACACTTCATTCAAGTTTATTCTGGTGATGTGCTTGCTTTCATCTTTCTTTATATGAGTTTTATCATTGCCACTTCCCTGCACCCATCCGAGGCTGCAGTCACAATGATTTCTCACGCCCTGCTGCTTCACGAGTGCCTATCCATTCAAGACTGAGCTCAATGACTCCTTTAATGTAAGGTGGTTTTTCTGGGTATGGAGGAGTCCTGGAGAGCCCCAGTGACACCTTGGCACCATGGGTGGTGATTTATTTGTTACCCTTCCTACCTGCACACTCTGTGTCCAGGAATTCAATGAAACATGCATTGAAAATATTTGCAAAAGATAATTGTGACTGTACTGAATATGTACAGATCTTTTTCCTTGTCATTATTCTCTAAGCAATGCAGTATAACAGTCATTTACATAGCATTTACATTTTGCAAAGCATTGTAAGTAATCTAGACATGATTTAAAGAATGCAAGAGGATCTGTGTAGGTTATAGGCACCAATTACACCATTTAATATAAGGGACTTAAGCATCTGAAGACTTTGATATCCACAGAGAGTTCCAAAACCAATCCCTCAGGGACACCAAGGGACAACTCTACTATCATTTAGCTTTTTTGTTTATGCCATTTCTACATTTGACCTCTTTGGATTTCATTTTTTCCTTTGCCTTTTTTATCCCAGCTCTTCAGTTAAGTTCATCCATTTTTTTTCCCTTGAAGATTTAGCAATATGCTATCCAAGAAGTCATCATTCACAACCTGAGCCAACTCTGGTGCCTCCTCAATGACTGTCAATTCACTTCTCAAGACGGGGCTTCCGCTCTGACTCTTGAGAGGTGGCCCAGGTTCTGTTCAGTGTCCTTGACTGAGGAGTTCACCTGTGACACAATTCTACCTAAGTGACCTCTTAATGCTTAACTCACAGGTTCTTCCTGGACTCCTACATTGTGCTCTTGGGTATTGCAGGCTGGTGGAAGCTGTGGTACCTTCTGCGTGCAACTACTTTTGGAGGAAAGTGATCAGAAGCTGTTCTTTCCTGCAGGCTCACAGTGTCACTCTGGTACAAAGGGCAGACACAATTTAGTTAGAAACAGGGGTAGGGGTAACTATAAAGAATGCATATGGGGAAGCTCAGGGTTCTCTGAGATGGCCTGGGCAAAATTCCACCCAATGGCTGCACTGTAGAGAATGTTGGCAAATTATCCTCATCATATCTTTTATTTAGAACAGTACAATTGCTGGGGGAGTAGCAGGTAGTCCAGATTCCTTTTACCCAATGCTGAATATATTTTTGGGGGTTTCTATGAAGTTCTTGAATAGTCTATAAATCTAAATCTCTGCATGATTACCAGGCCAGTGGGGTAACTTCCATATGGCTTTGTGTTCTTGAATCCTTGGAATAAACCTTCATAACTGAAGGAAAACCATGAGGGTCCGTGCCTTGGATTTCTTAGGAGGAAAAGTGCCTCTTTGTTGGAATGTCACAGCCTTCTCTTGGCAATAAAGAGCTTAGCATTGTCTGAAGCGTGCATGGACTAATCAAGCCCTGTGAGCACTGAAGAGTGCAGTTATGGGATGTGTGCTAAAACCAAGATTCATCCTTTCTTCTGCCCTGGCTGCTCTAAGGTAAGACAGCTGATAGTTCTCTGAGAGTCTGAAATGGTATTTCAAGCTTCCACTTCATGTAGCACAGATTATATACAGATTTTCAAATAAGTATTGGTTTAATGATCCAGAGTCAATTACAGACTACCATCCAGGGTAAATTTTCAAGTTAAAGTGAATTTATCTGCTACCTATATGTTATGATTTGATGATATATATATGTATATATATTTATTTCTACGTACAGAACATATTTTAAATACAATGTACACATATGTGTTATAAATACTTTCTACCATTGTTATAAAATCAAACTTAGCCTCTTCATCAAGAGTCTTTGGCAAAGATGAATCAAATTCCTTGTGATTCAAAGCTGTCCCAGAGCCTGTCCCACCTATGACAAATGTAGGCAGTGTTGCTAAGTATAGAGGCCACTCCTATTCCTCTAAAGGATCTGTTGTGTTTTCTGGTGTCATGGTACCTCAGCTAAACACTACTGAAGCCTTAAAAGTGTACCTACAGTTGTTGAGTGGTTTCATTATGACAACATTTTTAATATTACTTCCCAAGAGAAAAATTCTTCAGTGGGCAAAACATTTTTAAAAACATGCTTGTATATGTAATCTCAGCTGAAAGATAATACCGACATAGTTTTGCTTCTGAAGTGTGAAATACTCTCCTATTGTGGTAGGGAGATTTGGCCTTAAGGAAGTTACATCAAATGACTCCCCCACAGCTCACAGCTGCCCTCAGCATTTTCTTTGTCATGATTCCATGTCTCATCTCCCCCACACAGTTTCTCCTCCAGCACAACAAGTGTTCTTTTTTTTTTTTTTTTTTTTTTTTTTTTATGTATTTCAGATAGCTGGACTCTAGCTTGCACTATTTTATTCCCACGGGATGGAATGCCCTCACTCCTCCTGCCTTTCTTTTTTAAGAATTTGGCTCAAAACTCACCCTTTTCCTTGCTTAACTGTCTAGATTTAGGTCACACAGATATGATTACCAGCTGTCCCAGCGCATACCTACCACATGCAAGAATGAACACCAACTGTGAGTTTCTGCCATTTGATTCTGGTTTTGAGGTGCACGTGGTGACATCTCAGTGATTTGAAATTTGCAAGTAGAGTTGGGATGGTGGAGTGCTTTTGGCTTATCACAATGAAGAAACTGTGGAATATTGAAAGTTGGGCATTTTGGAAACCTCAGGGGAAAATGTCTTTGGATTTCCCATTGTTGGCTCTTGGCAGAAGTGGCAGTGATAAACTGATCTCCTGACGGATGTTAAGAAGGTTTTTACATCAATGTGGGGGCAAGAGAGAGGACAGCAATGGATGATGTACACATGTGAGGGACCTCGACAGAACACTTCATCTCGGAATTGATGAAGGTGGCAGCAAATGCCAGCAAAACAGGTATGATTGGCTTGAAGTAGAGTCATGGTAGCCCTGACAGGAGAACTACCTCCTCTCAATTCATCAAAAACGCCACACACAGAAATCAAGGATGCTTCTGGGGTGCCAACTAAATTCTTTTTGCCTGCCAAGGTGCACTATCCTCCTGATGGTGGTGTGATCTGCTGTGTTGGTGCAGAACTGTTCTCTATCTCGGTGTTTTTCAGACTCATAAGTAAACAGTATCTCCTTTCAGTGTGCAGGTTACCTTATCTAAAACATCTCTTCTTTTCTTTTTTTTAAAAATTTATTTGACTGGTAGAGTTATAGACAGTGAGAGAGAGAGAGAGAGAGAGAGAGATACAGAGAGAAAGGTCTTTCTTCTGTTGATTCACTCCCCAAATGGCTGCTACGGCCAGCCCTGTGCCATAGGCACTTCCTCCTGGTCTCCCATTTTAATTGGGAGTGCAGGGGCCCAAGCACTTGGGCCATCCTCCACTGCCCTTCTGGGCCACAGCAGAGAGCTGGACTGGCAGAGGAACAACAGAGACTAGAACCTGGTACCCATATGGGATGCTGGCGCTGCAGGTCGGAGGATTAACCAAGTGAGCCATGGCACCGGTCCCAAACACCTCTTGTTTTCAAGAGTGGAGAAAACTTTCTTGTACGTTAGAGTACCAAATTTCTTGGTGCATTCTTTCTTTGTGGATAGTGTTTTTCTCCATGATAAGAACTCTGTGATAAGAGTTTACTTGGCTAAATATGTTGGATACCATACTTCTTCTTTTATTTTCCAGGATTGGTTTTCAAGCCTATTTTTTACTTAATTAATAAATAAATCAAATATTTCCCCTCTCTTTTTATGGGCAATGACACTCAAGGTTCAGCATTAGAGGTGAGATGCTACTAGAAATCACAATTAAGGAGCCAATTAAAATGAGAATTTCTGTAAAATGTTATCTCAGACTTAGTATTTTCGGATTATTAACTGATGTATTTGTTTTTGGTACCTTACTATTTTCAGTGAATTTATTAGTGTCCATTGAAATGTACATACACAAGAATATTGTCAGATTCAGTTATTTAACAAATATTTATTGAGTTCCCCATTAAATGCTCAGCACTATTGTAAGCTCTTGAGACATGTAAGTGAACAAAAATGAAGATCTCTCTCCTTAAGGAGCTAATATTGTAGTACAGAGGAAGCAAAAAATAATAACTATGAAAATTATATTGCATATTATAAGGTTTTTAGTACTATAGATAAAAATTGGAGAAAGTAAGAGTAATTATGTCTTAGTCCAGTTTGTGTTGTGCCTTCTGCGTGTGTCATAACATGACAGGAGTATGTGCTAGAGAAAGACATCACATGAAGATATAGGAAGGAATACAGTAGAAGGAGGCCAGGCTCACCGTTGTATAACAACCTGCCCTCTTGGGAGTTAACCAGACCTTTGGGAACTGCATTAATCCCTTCCAAGGGTCATCCCCATGATACAATATCTCTTGAAGACCCTACAACCTAAGTACTTTACATTGGGGTTCATGCTTCTAGTTCTTCTAGTTCTTCATAGAACCAACCCTTGCGGCACACACTAAAGCAGTAGATATCAAGAAGATGGAGTAGATGAAAGATCTCATGATCTTCCTTGAAATCGAAACCATTGTAGATCATGAATGTGGAATAGATGGAAGATCTCACTGAGGAAATGATAATTGAGCAAAGACTTGAAGGCAGTGAGGGAGATAGTCATGGGTGTATCAGGAGAAAAAGGTGCTCCAGTGTGAGAGGACACTCAGTGCAAAGGGCCTGTGGTGGGAGAATGCATGATGTGTTCCAGGAATAAGTAGAAAGTGTGCCTGGAAGGGAGCAAGCACGGAAGAGAATAGTAAAGCATCTTTCAAGTAATTTTCAAGTTCACAAGTAAATAAATGCTTAAATATTGAAACAATCAAGTTGATAAAACAGTTATATTAATGAAAATATTTTATAAAAATAAAAGGAATTTTATTGATTTATTTTAAATTTAATGCTACATATGTTTTTAAAGATATTTCACATCTTGGCCGGTACTGCGGTTCAATAGGCTAATCCTCTGCCTGCGGCGCCGGCACCCTGGGTTCTAGTCCCAGTTGGGGTGCCGGATTCTGTCCCGGTTGCTCCTCTTCCAGTCCAGCTCTCTGCTGTGGCCCAGGAGTGCAGTGGAGGATGGCCCAAGTGCTTGGGCCCTGTACCCCATGGGAGACCAGGAGAAGCACCTGGCTCCTGGCTTTGGATCAGCACGGTGCGCCGGCCGCAGCGGCCATTGGAGGGTGAACCAACGGCAAAGGAAGACCTTTCTCTCTGTCTCTCTCTCTCTCACACTGCCTGTCAAAAAAAAAAAAAAAGATATTTCACATCTTAAAAATCCTAAATCAAGTTTTCTTATCTTATCCTAATACATAAAACTAATTATTTATGTACAAACATGAGTATTCTTACATGTCTGTATATTTTTCAGCCATGTAAAATGTGAATCAGCCAACTCAAAACACACAGTTTATTTAAAGATTACTAGTTTCCTTTGTAGTGACCGAGGTTATCTAATTTTCCAATTTGTTTGAAAATAGGCAGCTACACTGAGTGAAATTCACTTCAGGGATTAAATTACCTAGTGTACTATCTGCAATAATTAGATCAACTCTATAATTATAAAACAGTATAGGTTCATTTTGGGCTCCTTCAATATGGTGTCAGCACCACACACATAGTGGAGTGAGTTCTCTTGCTAATAAAAATTATATGATAGAGCTGAAAGGAGCCTTACGGATTATTTAAATTCCTCATTTAACCAGTGAAGAAACTGAGGTTCCCAGAAATAGCAGTTCAAACAACACAATTAATTTTAGCTCATAATTCTTTCTGGAATCTGAAATATTTTAAATAGTCATGTAATCAATGTGGTAGAATAATATATTTTGGATATATTTTAAAGGTGAAGTCAATAGGTTTTCTGGGAAGACTGAATATGGATTGTGATAGGAAGATTGAAACCAGGGGTGACACCTACCAAGATTTTTGGGCTGGAAACCAAGAGGACAAAAGTGTCGTCTCTTAAGACATGGAAAAAGTTGTAGGTACACAGGGTTTGTGGGAGGAGTGCAAGAGTTCGGATTTGGACACCTTGAGTTTCAAGGTTTTCAGACATCTAAGTGGAAATGTCAGCAGGTGGATACAAATGAGACTAGAGAGTGAAGTGAAGTCCTGAGATAAAGGTGTCAGTTTGGGAAGTGCTGGAATAGAGAGAGTATTTGAAACTGTGAGAGTAAAGAGGATAACTTAGGGACAGTATTCATTCACCAAGGTTACTGTGATACAGTACCACAGGCTGATCGGCTTAAATAACCAAAATTTATTGTACCACAGTTCTGGAGGTTGGACGTCTGACATCAAGGTGTCACAGGATGTATGTTTGGAGGCTGAGTGGGTGAACAGGCAATCTGTTCCATGTGTCTCTCCCAGATGCTGTTATTTTCTGGCAGAGTTTGGAATGCCTTGGCGTGTCGATGTGTCACTCCAGTCTCTGCCTTCGTGTTCACATGGCGCTTCTCTCACATCCGTATCTGTGTCTAAATTTTGTGTGTTTTTTTAAAGATTGATAGATTTATTTATTTGAAAGGGTTTCAGTGAGAGTGGGAGAAGCACACACATACACACACACATACAGGGAGAGAGAGAGAGAGAGAGAGAGAGAGAGAGAGACTTTCATTGCTGGGGCTGGGACTGGCGGAAAGGTGTAAACAATCTCTGTAAACAAAGTCAAGCCTCACCTTTACCCACTGATGATGGAATGGGGTACCTGATGCAACAGGAGGGTAACAGGAGGGTAACAGGAGGGTAACCAGACAAACACTGGAAATGTCATGGACATCCTGCAGGAAGCTGAAATGCAGTTTCCTCTGTGATGTCAAGCACTTTGGGTTTGTAGATGCTGCTGTCATTGAACATCTGTTGGACAACCAGTGCAAAGAACAGGTGTTTAGCTTTTTCATAAGTGTGACTTCATTGGCTTCCACTTTATATTCAGTCTTTATCAGCTGCACATTGCTCAAAATTTGAATGGTGCTGGTGGAAATTTTAGTGGTGATGTCCAAAGTCTGGAAGGAGGTCATTTTGGGTCCCAGTCAGTGTTTCAGGTTGGCATAAGACTTTGCTGGGAGTGATGGCATTAGCACAGGCTGCAGCTTGCACTTTGTTGGACAGCAAAGCATCTCTGATTTCAGTGAGGTCCCCCATGGTAAAGCAACAGCTTCTACAGAACTGGATTGCTTTCCACAGGTGAGGCCTTGTGCATTATGGGGCTCTTTTCCCGCAACATCACAGCCTCCTCTTTGCAGGACATGTGGATCTCCTGCATCTGCCTGGAACCCGCACTGCCTCTTCCCATGATGAAGCTCTCAGGATAATCCTCTGACAGTTGGATGATCTTAAGGAATTGGTTGAAGGTACAGGCCTGTCTTCCCTGGGCATCATATTGGTGCCTCACAACATTTAAAAATGATTTGGCTTTCATGAGGATACATAGTGAGACTTACATGTCTTTGTTTTGTGTGTTTGCATGTATCTTTTCTCCAATTATGGATTCTGAGAAAATTAAGGCCAAGAACTATGCTTTTTTTGTTATTATTTTCTAAGTGACATAATTCAACAGTTCTATTCTTTACCACCTCCACAACTTACTGTGGATTAAAAATAATTAATAATAACAATGAATTAACAGTCTGATTCTCATTCGGCCTTCAGAGAAAGATTTTTGCTGTCTTTTCTAACCCAGTGTCTGGAATCCTCTCTTGTGCATTTATCAACAAATCAACACTGCTTAAAACAGATGAAACCCAAAGTGGCCTCTTTAGGGTTTTGTTGATAAATAATGATCAGAGAAGTACTCTCCCAGTTAGAACCCATATCTGCTCTGTAGTACACGCAAAACTCTGGAGCATTGGCCTTCTTTTTAAACACTTTTATAAGTATTGTGATTGAGAGTCAAGTAAGAATTGGAAAAAAGAACCAGGCAGCAAGCCTGGATCTCTACCCCAAGTAGTCACAAAAACTGCCCTCACAAGACGCAATTTAGGAGAATGAAAAGAGGTGAGTTAGGAAGCAAATATTTTTTGCTCTTATTGGATGTTTATTTTATTTTCAGAATATACTCACTGGAAATGTTTTTAGATTCTGTAATTATAATAATAAATGAAAATAAATGATTATTTACTTCAAATCTTGGCAAAATACGGAAAATATAATTGAATGCAGGGAGATATCTAATTGAGCCACACTTTGAACAGAATACTTGATACAGAGATGTCTTTTGATTTGATACATGGAACATTCTGCAAATCCATGGCAGTGGGCCTCAACGTATTTGCCAAAATTCTCATGCTAGACTTTCATTTAGTTCCTATTGGCAGAAAGAGATAATTATCTTCTTCCAAAAGCAGCTATGAACATTTCTAGCTGCTTTTCTGAGCACTCTTTCCTCCATACCACCATGCAAGCTAGGGTGTGCCTGACCATTGGGACAGATTGTTAAACGTGATGTATATGCGGACATATTTTCAGTAAGAACTTCAAGAAGATAGTAACATAATAGGACAGTATGACAGAAGAAAAAAGATTGACCAAAAAGGAGTTAAAAAAGGAATAGGAAGGCCAGCACTATGGCATAGAGGGTAAAGCCACCATCTGCAGGGCCAGCATCCCATGTGGGCACTGATTCGAGTCCTGGCTGCTCCACTTCCCGTCAAGCCCCCTGCTCATGTGCCTGGAAAAAGCAGCGGAGGATGTTCCAAATGCTTGGGCCCCTGTACTCTTGTGGGAGACCTGGAAGAAGCTCTGGGCTTCAGATTGACCCAAACCAGCCATTGTAGCGAACTAGCAAATGGAAGATCCCTCTCTCTCTTTCTCTCACTCTGTTTTTCTCTCTCTCACTCTGTCTCTCCCTATCTCTCTTTGTAACTCCATCTTTCAAATAAATAAATAAATCTTTAAAAATGGAATAGAAGCTTAGTGTCGTATGGTATAGTATACTTCCTGATATTGTATATTGCATGCTATATTCTTTATATGTTTGTGTGTGTATGTGTGTGTTGTATAGTATACAATAGTTGGATTTTTTGAAGAAGAGGTGAGAACAAAGGACATGGGAAAAATATTTAAAGAAATGATATCCCCAAATTTGCAAATTTGATAAAAGCATTAACTTACAGATGCAAAAAACTCAACTGACTCCAAGAAAGTTGCATGAAAAGTCACACTAATGCACCACACTGTCAAATCAACTGCTGAAAACCAGTAGTAAAGAGAAAATCATAAAAATAGCCAGGGGAAAAAAGATTTTATATGCAGGGGACCAATGATAAGAACAATACTGTTAGAGACCTAAAAGAAAAAAAAAAACATATGTCAACTCAGATTTGGTATTCAACGAAAACATCCTTCTAACGGAGGGTGAAATAAAGACATTTTCAGATAAAGAAGAGCTGGGAAAATTTGTTGCCAACAGACTGGCACTGCATGCAATTCTAAAGTAAGGCTTTCAGATGCAAGAGAAGTAATACCAGATGGAAATTCAAATCTAAAGGAAAGAGTAAGAGTGTTTGAGAAATGGTCAATATATGGGTGGATATAAGAGACTATTTTATGGTTTTCTTCTTGAGAAAAATTTTAATGTAACTGCTGGTGGTTTAAAACAAAAATAAAAACATTTTCTTGTGACATATATAATATATATACAAGTAAAATATATGACACCAGTAGCCCAAAGGATGGGCATAAATGGATTTATACTGTTGGAAGTTTCCTGTATTTCAAGGGAAGTAGTACAACAGGAATTCTAAATGCATTACTGGAAATAGAGAATACATATCATAATACTTAAGGAAGCAAGTAAAACAATAATTAATAAAAGAGGTACAGTGAGAAAGCCAAAAATACAATGGAACACTAAAAGCTACAAAACATAAACAAAAGCAGCCTTGATTTCAGCTAAGATTTTTTTTTCCTTTCTCTAACACTTCATATCCAGCTGTTTGGGGAATCCTTCTGGCTTTACCTTCAAATTAGATCTAGAATTGGACTATCTTTCACCACCATTACTGCCAACAGCAAGGTCTCAACCGCTGTGTCTCTCAGCAAAACCGCCTAAATAGTGTCTTGTCCCAGTGAGTCACTCTGAATACAGGAGCCTGGATGATGCCATCAAATACCAAAGTCCTGACAATAGTTTATAAGACACTCTCTACTTTGACCCTAGAATTTGTGTCTGCCCTCATGTATGTATCTTCCCATTGTTACTTCTGCTCCAGGCACACAGACCTCCTTCCTGTCTTGTCTAAAGGCCTTTGCAGTGTCTGCCTAAATCTGGTTTCCCGGGATGTCTACAAGACTACCTCCTTACTTCCTTCTGATTTTTGTTGGAAAACCAACCTACAATGAGGCTTACCCGGAACAACCTATTATAAGTCACAAAAAAGTCTTAACTCTCCTTATTTCCTACCTTTCTTTTCATTTCTCCTTTCCTTCCTCCCATGTTACCGCCATTCTTTTTTCTTCCTTCTTTTTTGTTGTACATAAAATCTTTCAGCATATTATGTAATTTATTTATTACATATTGTTTATCTTCCCATAATTACCTAAATTCTATAAGAACATGTGCCATTTTATCTTTGTTTATTTTAATTGCTGTAGATCAAGCACAAACACCAGATGTTCAACATATAATTGTTGGCCAAATGAATGAGTGAGTAAAGAAACAAAGATAGCTATTTCGTTTTTTTGAGAATAGATACTGCATGTTCCGAGTATATAGTACAGTGTTTAGATTGGTAGGTATTCAATAAAAACTTTGAAGTGAGGTGGATGCTCTGAGATCATGAGACTCAATCTTATGAAACTTGTTTGTGGGCCCAGTATACAGTTAACTGACACAGGAATCAAAAGTTAGGATGGAAGACTAAACATTTCCTTAAAGCTTACTCATTTTTTGGGAAAGATGAGTGGTTGAAAGACAGATACAAAGGTCTTCAATCTGCTGATTCATTCCCCCAATGTTATAGTATCCAGACCTGTACCAGGCTAAGACCAGGAGCTAGAAACTCCAATCCAGTCTTCCAACTAAGTGGCAGGGACCCAGATGCCTGAGCTATCATGTTCTGCTTCTCGGCGTGTGATTAACAAAAAAATGGATTGAAAGAGGAGGCGAGACTCAATCCCAGGCACTCCAAGATGGGATGCAGACATCCAAAGTGATGGTTTAACCTGCTGCTCCACAACTGGCTCCAGGTAACTAAACTTTTTTTTTAAACTGGTGAGACTGGTATTGGTAAACATGGCTCTTGACTGTAGGTACTCTGCTCACTCATAGTGAACCTCACGAACAGACTTACTCAGTTTGCCAGAGGCAGTGCTACACCACACCTGGGTAGACCAGTCCTCGAAACCTGAAGGATGGAGGAAGAGGGGAAAATACATGCTTGATGTGTCTGGTTTCTAAAGAAAAAGTAGAAAGGGGTTGACCTATACACCCATGGCTTATTTTCCTCTAAATTAGCAGTTGACAAATAATCTGTCCTCCCTTATGTAGGAACAAGAAGAGGTGATAGGAAGGTCAGGGATGTGTTGCACCTGGGACATCTCTTCATGAAGAAGGAAACAAAAAGAGTGGGAGAGAAATATAAACCAAAACAAATAAACAGTGTGAGGATGAAAATTTATTTCACTGTCTTGGACAACTTCACCTAGGGAGAGAACACACAGAAAGAACAGCCTAGGTTAGAAGATTGAGAAACTGTCAGCACCTGAGTGGAAGACAGCAAGGTGGCGGCAGAGAGGGGAAGGAGCACACTAGGTGAGGATGTTGTCACAGAAACGGTAGACCAAGGGTCTTCGTCTTGGCTTCAACTGTGGCTGAGAGCTGCAGTAATGTGAAGATCAAATGCCCACTAGCTCAGTGGTATGGATAATTTCATTGTCTCCTGGACCGATAGAGATAAAAGGTCAAGGTGGAACTGAGACAACCAATGTAGACAACAGCTGTAGGAGTTTGGCTTCAAAGAATTTTGATGGGCTCAAAGGAAAAGTGAGGATATCGTTGGGAAGCCACTGTGGTAGGCTTAATATTGTGAATTTATGGGACAGCAGCCAGATCAGTTTGAGCAGAATAGTAAAGCTGATTTAAGATTTGATGGGTAGATGGATAGATAGAATGGTGCCAGATTATAACTGGTCTTAAAACTGAAATGGAGAAGACTGTATTTGATGAAGAGGGAAACTGATAGGCTGGGAAGGTATTTGACAATTTTTTAAAAGATTTATTTATTTATTTGAAAGATAGAGTTACAGAGAGAGAGAGAAGGATAGAGAGGTTGAGAGGGAGAGAGAGGGGGAGAAGAGAGAGAGAGAAAGAGAGAGAGAGAGAGAGAGCGAGCTTCTATCTACTGGTTCACTCTCCAAATGACTACAAAGGCCAGAGCTGGGCCAGTTCAAAGCCAGGAGCCAGGAGATTCTTCTGGGTCTCCCACGGGTTTTCCACATTGGTGCAGGGACCAAAGCACTTGGGTAATCCCCCACTGCTTTCCCAGTATATTAGCAGGAAGCTGGATCAGAAGTGAAGCAGCTAGGACTCAAGGCTGTGCCCATGTGGGATGCCAGTGTGGCAGGAGGTGGATTTACTCACTATACCACAGTGGCAGCCCCCAGCGTTTGACAATGTAATGTGACATATATTCATTAGGCACTTACTGTCAACTGGCAACTCTGCTGTGACTGATGCATAAATGAATATTTAAGTTCATATATGTATGCTTTTATAAAATTGAGATAATGTACATTTTTTGCAGCTTAATTTCAAGTGTTTCTCTAATGATTGCAAGGAAAGCATCAGATTAACTTGGAAAAGTTTTCACATGTAAATAAATGGGGTGTGCTGGGGCTGGTGCTGTGGCTCACTTGGTTAATCCTCCACCTATGGCACCAGCATCCCATACGGGCACTGGGTTCTAGTCCTGGTTGCTCCTCTTCCAGTCCAGCTATGTGGCCCGGGAAGGCAGTAGAGAATGGCCCAAGTGCTTGGGCCCCTGCACCTGCATGGGAGACCAGGGAGAAGCACCTGGCTCCTGGCTTCGGATCAGCGCAGCGCTGGGTGTAGCGGCCATTTGGGGAGTGAACCAGTGGAAGGAAGACCTTTCTCTCTGTCTCTCTCTCACTGTCTATAATTCTACCTGTCGAATAAATAAAAAAAATTAAAAAAAAAATGGAATGGGCTGGCCCAGAAATTTGAGAACAGTGAGCAGTACCTGTAAACTAAACATTCTGAGTTGGCTGATTCAATCTGCCCTTCATTGTACTTCATGGTGAGAAATTGGAAAAATAATTCTACTCTATACTTGCTTGCAGCTGACAAAGTACAGTTCTAGACAAGAACTAGATTCCATCATGAAGTCCACTTGTATAAGACCTGGGAGGTGGAAGTGAGGCAGAGGCTGTCTTCCTGCAGCTCTTTCAAATGGTGTTCTGCAAATGTTCAGTTTTCATGAAGCAGCTCCCCAGTGTCTGCTCTCCGGTTTCTCTATGTAGAAGGGCAGCTGGAGTGGGGGAGGGGAGATGGTCTTCTTTCTTCTGGCAAAACTCCAGGTGTGGCCTCAGAGGAAGTAGCTCCCTGAGTTGATTGGATCTGAGTTCTGTGGAAGCCATTACAGGAAGCTATGGCTAAATCACAGATAGGAAAACATTTTCGGTGATGAGCAGTTAGTAAATATTTTAGACTTCGTGGGCTGTATAGTTTTCTGTTGCAATTACTAAATTTCATGGTAGCTTGAAAATAGCCATAGATAAGGCAAGAAGAAATGGGCTTGACTGTTACAGTAAACAAAATTTTACAAAAAGGGGTGGCAGAAATAGGTTTGATCTGCACAGCATAGTTGCTCGTTCTGTGACCCAAATCTCTCTTCAAGCTTTTCAATGATTTTGTAGCACTTGATTTTATTTATTCATAATATTTCTGCTAGAATAATATGTAGGGTGGTTTTTTGATTCTTACATTGGCACCTACTAAAATGGTTTCAGGCTGTACATTAGTCAGAAAAGGCTAGATTAGGGGCCAGTGCTGTGGTGTAGCGGGTAATGCCAGCCATATGGGTGCCAGTTCTTGTCCTGGCTGCTCCACTTCTGATCTAGCTCCCTGCCAATGTCCTGGGAAAAGCACTGGAAGATGACCCACATGCTTGGACCCCTGCCACTCATGCAGGAGACCTCCTGGCTTCAGCCAGGCCCAGCCTGAGCTGTTGCAGCCATCTGGGGAGTGACCCAGAGGTTAGATTCTCTCTTTCTCTGTGTCTCTCTCTGTCTATTTCCTCTTTCCCACCTCACACACCCTAAAACTAGGTTATACTTAAACCCCATGTAGGATCTCTGTCCTTAATGTGTTGTACTATGTGAATTAATGGTATAACTAGTACTCAAACAGTACTTTATACTGTGTGGGTGCAAACTGTTGAAATCTTTACTTAGTATGTACTAAATTCATCTTTATATATAAAAATAATTGAAAATGCATCTTGATGTGACTGGGATGGGATAGGGAGCGGGAGATAGGATGGTTGTGGGTGGGAGGGAGGTTATAGGGGGGGAAAGCCAATAATCCAAAATTGTACTTTGGAAATTTATATTTATTAAATAAAAGTTAAACAAATAAACAGCAATATTCCCTAAATCCTGGAGAATTAACATTGCAAAATGTGTTTTCACATTCACCCTGAACACCAGAAGCAGGTCAGTAGGGGATATTGTCCCGTGTCTCCCTACTTAGCATCCTGGGACTATTGCAGAATCCACCTGTGAAACATCGCTGATCACCCTGATAAACAGAAAAAAAGAAAGCATGGGAAATCACACACTGGCTTTAAAACTTCTGGGGAATGACACACATCTCTTAATGCTCATCTTTCACTAGTCAAGTTAAATCGAATAGCTATGTGTAACTTCAGTGGGCTGGGGAAGGGCGATCTTGCTGTGTAAGAGGAAAAGTAGAATCAGAGCATTTGTAAGAGTCCTACAGACTTGCACCAGCAGAATCTTCTAACAACTGCAATGGGAGGGAAATTTTGGATCCAAGTCAGGGCAAACAATATTCATGGTGCATTACACAGTGTGTAATTGACAAGATTTAACTGCATTAGAGTTGTCTACTCCATTCAATATATTTGTGCAGTAAGGAATAGGAAGCCTCAGTTTTCTTTGCTGAGTGAGAATAAGAGTAATGTCCAATTTTGGGGTCTGTGTTGTGGTGTACGGGGTTAAAGCATAGCTTGCAATGCTGGCATCCCATATCAGAGTGCTGGTTTGAGTCTATGTGGCTATGCTTTGGATCCAGCTCCCTGCTAATGTGCCTGGGGAGGCAGTGGGAGATGGATGACACAAGTGTTTGGGCCCCTCGCTGGAATTCCTGGCTCCCGACTTCTGCCTGGTCCTACCATGGTCGTTAATGGCCATTTGGGGAGTGAAACAGCAGAAGGAAGTTCTGTCTTGTTGCCTCTCTCTCTCTCTCTGTATTCCTCTCACCCTCACTCTCTCTCTGTCAATCTGCTTTTCAAATCAATAAATGTTTTTTTAAAAAAGGTCTAATGCCTACTTTCTTCTTACCTTAGAGGTGGCTGCCTGTAGTGCAGTGGGGAATGTGAAGTATTGTGGCAGGTGCTTATAGTCTTAGTTGCCAGTTTCTATAATGAATCACCAACATGAGTACTTGTAGCACTCAACATTGCGTTTCTCACAGGAGGAAAGCAGTTTGGAGTCTGAGGAAATATGATTTAATCTCTGCAGAATTACTTGTGTAGTTCTTGTCTTCCATCATCACATTTTTATTGTCCTGTGAGAATAGCAATGATAATACATTTGTATTTGGGTTGTGAAACCAGGATGACTTTGTTTGAATTCTGTCTTCAACACTTACTGATTGAGTGTCATCAGGCAGTAGGTGACCTCTCTAACGTCCATTTCTCATCTAGCATATTTTCTATCTCTGGGTTTAATACTAGTAGCGTTCTCATAGGGTTGGAGGACTAAGTGGATGGATTTATAGAACTTGACAAAGAGTAACAGCAGAATGATATTTATCTTCCAACTCCTCATCCTCATTCCCTGGCATTATGACAAAAAAATATAAGACAAAATGTATATAAATCCATTCTGTTAACATTAAAACACATAAATGCTATTATTAAGAAACACTTGAGACCCACAAAAAAGCTTACTGCTTTCCCCAGGATCCAACTCGTCTCAAAGTCACATAAGATCTCCAGACTTTGCTCCCTTCCTCTAGTGGTCACTCTGCAATATCTCACATCCTTCCAAATGATTGCTGAGCCAGGAAACGTGTGAATCTTTTTCTTCTACTTGGCATTGGGATATTTCTATTTAGCTCAGTTTCATATTTTATCCTTTCTGTGCCCATTTCCAGTCCAGCATTGTTAATAGGCCCCGTCTCCCAACAAAGGGATTGGTTCTGGTAACTCCACGCTCATTATTGGGCAGTGTTTATCTTCCCTCCTTGTAGTTGCTCTGGACTGAACAGAGAGGTGGTCTAGATGCCCCAGAACTGGCTCTGCTCTCAGGAGGTTCCAGGGGAGTTTGCTCTAATGTTGACCTACCCAGCTATCGTGCTTGTGGACTGGGCCAGAGGAAGTTTAGCACAGAACCTTTGCCAGGCAGACCGAGTCCCTCTGATGCAACTCTCCTGAGAAGTAGTAGTAGTCTGAAGGTAGATCACTTGCGATGGGATGACAGCTTTCCCAATTTCACACGCTTAGCCTTAGTTTTCCAGTAAGAGCTTAAGAAACACTGAAGTGGGACCCTGTATCACCACAACGCCTTCTAGAACTAGTGACTGACTGCATGGCGAGTGCCACAGCTCCTGTGGGCATCCCATTATTAAGTGCTTTACAGCCCTAAAGAGAAATGCGACATTCACTTCCAACTCATCCAAAATATTTGGGCTTAGAAGGCTGGATAAAATCAATGTTTGTCTAAAAAAAGAGGATGAAATTTGTGGATGGTTCTTTAATTTCAAGATGTGGTACAGAGGTGCTCAGGAGATGGATTGCAAATAAAAAAGTAGAAAAGAATTTCCTGAGTGTCATTTTAAAAGGCTTCATGCTAATAAGAGCCAAACTCATCCTTTGATATTTTCAGGCTTGCTGAGTAAATAACTCATAGACTTCCCATAATGATTATATGTATGCTACTGGTGTACCTCCAAGTCTGACCTATTTTGCAAGTTTGCATCAGATTCTGAGGAAGCTGAGCCGCAGCACCAGCTTTGCAGTTAGCAGTCTGGCTTTGTGCACACCTCACAAAAGGAGTGCCTGGGGTAGTGTCTGTTTCAGGAGACTAAAATGATATCCCATCTAGCATGAAAATGCTTAAATGGTATTATTTCTCTTTGAAAATTTTTTATATCTTTTGTTTTCCTTTAGCCAAGTGATAGGAAAGGCAATGTGCCTCATATAATGTTCCTCACCTCTCATGAAAGATCTTAAAGGTAGGGTGTGGAAAATACCTCCACATAATATTCTAAAACTCAAGGGCAGACATTGTAAGGAAGTGGAAGGCAGATAATAAATAGGCAGGTCTTTCAAGGTGCCAAGTGTTGTAACAGGAAGAGCTTCCATATCCATCCATTACTTTCTATTTACTGCACATGTGCCGTGAGTTGTTTGACCACAGCGTTAGCTGTAAGCAATGAACACACATGAAGAGATGGAGGAGGTGGGGCTACCAAACAAGAGTCATAATAATGGCATCATCCATGACAATACTCCAAGTGTACTTGGTTTTGTTTTTCAGTGGGGAATTTTATGTATTCAAAGCAGCTATACAATTTTAATTGTGACATTTCCTCAAGGTAGCATTTTATGTGAAGCTCATTAAATGCTTTCTCATAGTAGAAATATGATGAATGTGGTTACAGTCCACAGTTCTACTTTCTACAAAGATAATAAAACACTGATATTAAACTGTAATAAAGGAAATGATGAAACTAAAACCACCATTTAATAATCAGATGACCAAGTCCATGGAAAATAATTTCACAGATGGAAGGTCGAATTAATTTTGGTCAAATCGTTTAGTGCAAAGTACAAGTCTGAAAATGAACAGGCCATAATAGATTTTTGCAGGATGCTTGTTTTTGTTTTCAATTTACAGAAACAGGGAACAGGGTCCTGTTCCTAGAGTAGTCAAGTTGGCAATGTGAGCTTTGGGAAAACATGAACTCTCTTAGTTCTCTGCTGGGGTGCTTCATGGCCACTAAGGAAAGGTTAGACAATTGTACTTTTTGGAGTCTCTTATTCTAATGTAAGTTTTTGGTTATCCTATTTAGAAAAACAGAATTCTCTCATTTGAAGTTATAATGAAAAGAATCACTACTTTGTCTTTTTATGGCACTCAATGCAGGGCCTTCAATTATGAATAAGGATTTTTGGTACATCCAAGGAGATCAATGAGAAGGGTGCTCCTACAAGGTGGTCAAGGATAGGAAAAATCAAGCTTTTGAGTCTTTATCATGTAGATTCCATTGGTATAATCTTTTACTGCCCCAGTGAAAGTTCTCTTATCATTTTCAGTCTTTACTTTACTCTCCTAGCTGGCTTTCAGTCTTGCCTCCTGTAGACATTGCTTCACATACCTGTCTCCATAGTCATTTGTTTTGCCCTCTCCTCATCACTATGCCTTCTGCTCATCTGTATTCTTACTTTGGAACTGGAAAGGTGAACAAAGTCCCCAGATTGAACGTGACTTCAGCACGGATAGGCTTTCAGCACTTCTTAATAAAGCCTTAGCATGGGCATTACAATTTCTCCATTTCAAATGACTCCTTGGATTTTAAAATTATTATTTCTAACTTAAAGATGATAAAAATTGAGATTGAGAGAGGCTGAGTTATTTATTAAAAGTCATGCTGTTTTGAAAGGAGGCAAGAATGAACTTAAATCTATAATAACTGGAAGCCACTTTTACCATAAAATCTACCAGCATTTAAATATAGTAAATACCTGTCCTTGAAATATAATCTATGCAAATACCAAATGACTCATCTTGTTTATTCAGCTCTATTTTCTAATTATTTTTACCACCCAAACCCTACATTTTTCTTTTGGGAGTTATCTGTAATGTACTTTTTCTGAGGATCCACCAGGGGACCTGCTCAATTTTTGGAAAGCTCAGCCTTTGTATAGCACAGCGTTGGCTATACATTAGACTCATTTAGAGATCTTCAAAAAATATACAAGCAATTTTGAAAAGGATTATGGAAAACATGTACTATAAAAACACTATTCATGATCTTAACCAAATACACTTATCTTTCACTTGATTTTTCCATGAACTTTTTGAAGTACCCTCATAGATGTCTGGGCTCTACTTTAATTCAATCAGAATCTCAGG